>NW_027102823.1:0-300000 GCF_036373705.1 Amia ocellicauda
CAGCCCCATAATAGACACAAGTAATATTGACGCAGATCAGGATAATACTGATGGAACAGATTCACAATTCGAAAACAATGATAGCCTCAATACAACACCACCTCATGAAAATACACGATATACGGTTCATAGACACCCAAACACAGAGAGAAAACTAACAGATTGGCATTTAACTACAACAAAACCGATAGTAATCATAGGGGATTCCAATTTGGATACCATAGGGCAACACAATAATTCACATATACAAATCGATAGCTACCCAGGAGCCAAATTTATACATGCTGCCAGTATTCTAGAACGCACAGCCCTCAATAAGGAAGTACAACATCTAATCCTTTCATTTGGAATCAATAACAGGGACCAAAAAGTAAAAGAAACCGCAATTAAGCAATTACAGAAAATGGTTCGAACAGCAGAAATAAAATTTCCTCGGGCACAGATACATATCCCTATGATCAACTTTTCAACTCATCTGGAGGAACATACACAAAACAACATTAGAGAAATAAACTCATACATAATGAACAATTACAATAATATCACGTCAATAGACCCAACAACATATAGAACTCTCTCCGATGACATCCACTGGACTACCCAAACAGCACAAACAATCCTATACCACTGGATAAGGCATTTAAACTTATAAATCCTGTGAGCACAAACATTTCAGTGAACAGGAACACTACAGAATTAATACAACAGGACACACCTAACATATTGAACTTATCCAGAATATTCAGATTAAATATGGAACAGAGGAATCTCTTAAACAAAGGGCTTTCCTTTGTCCCGACCCCCGACCTTATTTTTTCTACACAGCTTAAAGCAGACATACAAACATATCATCGTAGATTAAAATTAGCAGATTTCTTTAAGGATACACAACATTCACCTAGACCTTTTATTCCCAAATCAACTTGGGAACCAAAAAATAATCAAATACATCCACATATAAGACAACTAATAACAACAGACCAAAATTACAGCTACAATATACAATACAATCAAGATAACCGCTTGGATAACCTAACACAGGGGGAAAGGAGAGCTTTACAACAATTACAAAAAAATAAGAACATTATTATAAAACCAGCGGATAAAGGGGGCAGAATAGTAATTATGGACAAAACACAATATCTAACAGAAGCATATAGACAACTAGACAATACAGAATATTATCAACAATTAACAGAACCCATTTACTTACAAAATCAAATATACATACGGGACATATTACAGACCCTTAGACATACACAATACATCAATAACAAACAGGAACAATATTTAAGAGGGACCAATGCACCCAGACCAAGACAATTTTATCTACTTCCAAAAATTCACAAACACCCTTCCACATGGACCATTCCCTATCAAATCCCCACTGGTAGACCCATAGTATCAGATTGTAACAGCGAAACATACCACATTGCGGAATACATTGACCATTTCCTTAACCCCATCTCGCAAAAACACCCCAGTTATATAAAAGACACCTATGACTTCATCAACAAAATAAAATGCATAATAGTACCACATGATGCCTGGCTCTTCTCCATTGATGTCACAAATCTCTACACTAACATAGATACAATAACAGGTTTAAACACAGTCTCAAAATGGTTCAAACTTTATCCAGACATCAACAGACCAGACAACCAAATCCTACAATTATTACAAATTAGCCTAGAAAGAAATGACTTTGAATTCAATAACAAACACTTTTTACAAATAAAGGGCACAGCTATGGGAAAAAGGTTTGCACCAGCATATGCTAATATCTATATGGCTGACTGGGAACAGACGATACTAGAACAATGTACACTGCTACCTACCCACTACTACAGATTTTTAGATGACATTTGGGGAATCTGGCCCCATCCATTAACCGAATTCAACACTTTTATACAGAAACTCAATCACCATCACCCTCACATTAAAGTAACGAGCACCATTCACAAGACCGAAATTAATTTTCTGGACACTTGCACTTATAAAGGTCCACAATTTTTGAGCACCAACACTTTAGACACAAAAGTTTTTTTTAAAGAAACCGATACACATACACTACTACATAGACACAGTTTCCATCCAAAGCACACCTTTAAAGGTCTTATCAAATCACAGTTATTAAGATTTCACCGCATCTGCACAGAAGACACAGAATTCAAGAAGGCCACCAATACACTATTTACAGCACTCTACAAGAGAGGGTACAGTAGAACCTTCCTCAGGAACATTAAAAAAACATTTTTGCAACCTAAAATTAAAGACAATAAAACTATTATACCTCTAATCACTACTTATTCCCAATATACAGTTCAAATCAACAACTCCATTAAACTAAACTTTCAAAAACAACAATCCAGACACCAGATACTCCCAAATCACAAAATTATATCTGCATATCGGAAAAACAAAAGTCTACATAACCTACTAGTCCATAGTAAATGCCAAAACACCAACCGAAAACCCAAGTCTAAACCAACCTACTTTCGTCAGCTGGCCTATATCACCAATACAAGCAATAAAACTGCATTCAAGTTACAGTCAGGCATCACACATAAAACAAAAAATGCAATATACCTCATTCAATGTAAAACTTGCAATTTAAAATACATCGGAGAGACTAAAAACCAGATTAGTACTAGAATAGGTCAACACATTTATAATATTAACAAACAAAAGGATAGACACACACATTTAGTGCAACACTTCATAGAACATCACACACAACAAATGACAGTTACAGGTCTAGAAACTAATCATAATTGGAATACAATGCAACGACAAATAAGAGAGAGACACTGGATTCACAAACTAAATACAATTTACCCATTAGGACTCAATGAAAGATTTAAAACAAACACAAAAAAAATCCCAGTAGTTGCCCTTAGACCTACCCACATTTAACTTCCTACACCCCAAAAAATTAAACTTCAATTTCAAGCAATTCATTCAGCTCAATCACAACCCCCAATTTTACAAGTCAAAAAATAAATAATAAGTCGAATCCCAAACTTACTCCTTAACCCTAAATACAAAACTACAACCTACCCTCTACCCCTTAATGTAGTCCCAAAATTTAATCTAAAACTTAAAAACTTAGCCCCAAAACCCAACCCTAACCTAACCTCAGACCCAACCCCAAAAACCCAACAAGGCCATCAAACTTAATCTCTAACCCAAATTTTAGACCCAATCCCTAAACTTTATCACCTAATTCAATCTCACAATTTAATTAGGCCCTCAAACTTAACCGCGAAATTTTACTCCTAAAACTCAACCCAAAAATACAATTAGACTAATTAAACTCAACACCTAACCTTAACTTAAGACTCAAACCCCAAACTTAACCCTTAAACTCAACCCTAAAATACAATTACCCCACAATTTAACTAGGCACTCAAACCTACCCCTAAACCCAATCCCTAAACCTAACCCTTAAACTCAACCCCCAACCCTAACCCCAACCCTAACCCCAACCCTAAATTTAACCTCAAATATGAATAACCCATAATTTAATTAGGCCTTCAAGCTTAAACCTACCCCTGAACCTAAACCCTAAACCTATCCCTTAAACTTAACCCTTAAACTCAACCCTAAAATAACCCCAACCCTAACCCTATCCCTTAAACTTAACCCTTAAACTCAACCCTAAAATAACCCCAACCCTAACCCTAAAATATAATTAGCCCACAATTTAACTAGGCACTCAAACCAACCTCTAAACCCAATCCCTAAACCTAACCATTATTCAAATGTAACCCTCAATCCTATCCCCAATAATCAATTTCACAACTTATCCTTAAATTTATTCCCCATAACTTATTCCCCCCCAAAACAAAACCCAGACTCCCTTAAAAACCTAGGTAATAGACTTCCAGACTCCATAATTAAATTTTAATCCCAATTCCAAACATTCCCCTTACTTTTAAGACGTATTCTTGTACATACAAACTTCACATCATTCAATTACACCACATCTCATCCCACTGAATTACCTTAACAAAACAGACTATAGAACGAATACTTTCGGATGCATCTTTTAAGGACACAACAATAGCCTCAACACCTGTGAGTGCCAGTGCACTTGAGGATGTCAGAGGAACCAAAGGTTTGATTCACCTGACAACCTCAATAACCTATTTTTTTAAACCTAACCAGCCAGTGCCACCAGGTTAGGCTACATGATAAGTCAACAAAATTCAAGAAATGTACAAATGATTGATACAGAAGAATTATACAGTTTGTTTCCTTTTGCAGATTATATTAAGATCAGGAGGTCAATTACACCTTTAAAAAGGGAATAAAAAAGACCAAAGCACTATGGGTACTTCATTTATTCAAAGGAGCCAATCCCATAGTGCATTATGAAGACCTAAAACCGCAGGATAATAACTGCAAATCACCAATATACTCACCTTCTATTACGGGAATTATATAGCACTTGAAAAAGCCTAACAATTGGCGAAACGTCGTGCAAATTCACCAAAAGATCAGGAGAAGAAGATCAACTTCAACCAACCCGGGTTGGAGAACAGTGGCTGGAGCACTACGGCCACCAACACATTCATACTGTTATTTTCTGCAAACTCGGATACAGAACGGACAACACACCGGATACTAGGACTTGGAAGACTTTCAACGGAATTACAAGGGTAGGAATTGGACTTATTTACTCTTGCTTTTAAACCCAAAACCGGAAAAAAGTCATCCTACCTATGTACGATATATTGATGCATTTTGTATGACTTTTCTTTTATCTGTATTACTCCTGTATATTTTTGTTTTAAAAGACTTTTTTATGCTCTGTTTTTAGGATATTTTAAGCACATCATACTGAGGTTTCTTAAAGAACAACAATAGCAGAGCCTTTGTTTTTACTAGCTGGAGCAATTTGTTAATGCTAACTACAACATAATTTTTTCCTTTTTTTTAAAACCATTAATAAATAAATTGTCATACTATATAGTATTGTATCCTATCTACAAACACTATGGACAGAACACAAATGGTTAAACATTTCTACAAAATTATACAGATTAGTCATCACCTAACAATAACAAATAGTGCTATTTATCAAGACAAATTACCAATAGCCTTCCAAAGACAAACTAAAATACTAGGACAGTACATCAAACCTGCTATCCCTACATTTGATACTTTAGAACTACTGACGGCTAACGCAATTAATTGGATGCACACAAATTTACAGATATTGCAAGTACATTATGAAAATGCATTAAACACATTACTAGAAGACATTCTACAATACAAAGGAACGAACTGGAAAGATAAACTGGACCAAGCTATGACATGGGCAAAACGAAATTATGGAAATAGATTAAAGCCAGAAATTCTACATAAAACCAAGCACCGAATTGAAATCCTTCTAACTAATCAAACACAAATCGCATCAACAAATGGATTAATAGACACACAGAATGTTAATTCACAACTAAGTAATCCGTTTGCTCCTTTAGCCACACTAGAACCCAACCTATCTACACAGAGACCCAAAACTGCTAGATTCTACAGTAATGTGGTAGTTTCGGATTCACAAGGCATTCACTCGTCCCCTATAGAAGAAACTCCTATCCCTACAAGACTATCATATTCTAGTCCCTTGCTCCCACACAATATACCCAAACCAAGACCAACCATAATATCAACCCCAATAGAAGAAAACCCCAGCCTCCCTAGACTACCATATACTAGCCCCTTACCTCCCCGAACCATAGCCAAACCTAGACCAACCACAATACCAGCCCAGATACACCACTCTACAACAAATATGATTCCACTGGACAGCCCCATAATAGACACAAGTAATATTGACGCAGATCAGGATAATACTGATGGAACAGATTCACAATTCGAAAACAATGATAGCCTCAATACAACACCACCTCATGAAAATACACGATATACGGTTCATAGACACCCAAACACAGAGAGAAAACTAACAGATTGGCATTTAACTACAACAAAACCGATAGTAATCATAGGGGATTCCAATTTGGATACCATAGGGCAACACAATAATTCACATATACAAATCGATAGCTACCCAGGAGCCAAATTTATACATGCTGCCAGTATTCTAGAACGCACAGCCCTCAATAAGGAAGTACAACATCTAATCCTTTCATTTGGAATCAATAACAGGGACCAAAAAGTAAAAGAAACCGCAATTAAGCAATTACAGAAAATGGTTCGAACAGCAGAAATAAAATTTCCTCGGGCACAGATACATATCCCTATGATCAACTTTTCAACTCATCTGGAGGAACATACACAAAACAACATTAGAGAAATAAACTCATACATAATGAACAATTACAATAATATCACGTCAATAGACCCAACAACATATAGAACTCTCTCCGATGACATCCACTGGACTACCCAAACAGCACAAACAATCCTATACCACTGGATAAGGCATTTAAACTTATAAATCCTGTGAGCACAAACATTTCAGTGAACAGGAACACTACAGAATTAATACAACAGGACACACCTAACATATTGAACTTATCCAGAATATTCAGATTAAATATGGAACAGAGGAATCTCTTAAACAAAGGGCTTTCCTTTGTCCCGACCCCCGACCTTATTTTTTCTACACAGCTTAAAGCAGACATACAAACATATCATCGTAGATTAAAATTAGCAGATTTCTTTAAGGATACACAACATTCACCTAGACCTTTTATTCCCAAATCAACTTGGGAACCAAAAAATAATCAAATACATCCACATATAAGACAACTAATAACAACAGACCAAAATTACAGCTACAATATACAATACAATCAAGATAACCGCTTGGATAACCTAACACAGGGGGAAAGGAGAGCTTTACAACAATTACAAAAAAATAAGAACATTATTATAAAACCAGCGGATAAAGGGGGCAGAATAGTAATTATGGACAAAACACAATATCTAACAGAAGCATATAGACAACTAGACAATACAGAATATTATCAACAATTAACAGAACCCATTTACTTACAAAATCAAATATACATACGGGACATATTACAGACCCTTAGACATACACAATACATCAATAACAAACAGGAACAATATTTAAGAGGGACCAATGCACCCAGACCAAGACAATTTTATCTACTTCCAAAAATTCACAAACACCCTTCCACATGGACCATTCCCTATCAAATCCCCACTGGTAGACCCATAGTATCAGATTGTAACAGCGAAACATACCACATTGCGGAATACATTGACCATTTCCTTAACCCCATCTCGCAAAAACACCCCAGTTATATAAAAGACACCTATGACTTCATCAACAAAATAAAATGCATAATAGTACCACATGATGCCTGGCTCTTCTCCATTGATGTCACAAATCTCTACACTAACATAGATACAATAACAGGTTTAAACACAGTCTCAAAATGGTTCAAACTTTATCCAGACATCAACAGACCAGACAACCAAATCCTACAATTATTACAAATTAGCCTAGAAAGAAATGACTTTGAATTCAATAACAAACACTTTTTACAAATAAAGGGCACAGCTATGGGAAAAAGGTTTGCACCAGCATATGCTAATATCTATATGGCTGACTGGGAACAGACGATACTAGAACAATGTACACTGCTACCTACCCACTACTACAGACTTTTAGATGACATTTGGGGAATCTGGCCCCATCCATTAACCGAATTCAACACTTTTATACAGAAACTCAATCACCATCACCCTCACATTAAAGTAACGAGCACCATTCACAAGACCGAAATTAATTTTCTGGACACTTGCACTTATAAAGGTCCACAATTTTTGAGCACCAACACTTTAGACACAAAAGTTTTTTTTAAAGAAACCGATACACATACACTACTACATAGACACAGTTTCCATCCAAAGCACACCTTTAAAGGTCTTATCAAATCACAGTTATTAAGATTTCACCGCATCTGCACAGAAGACACAGAATTCAAGAAGGCCACCAATACACTATTTACAGCACTCTACAAGAGAGGGTACAGTAGAACCTTCCTCAGGAACATTAAAAAAACATTTTTGCAACCTAAAATTAAAGACAATAAAACTATTATACCTCTAATCACTACTTATTCCCAATATACAGTTCAAATCAACAACTCCATTAAACTAAACTTTCAAAAACAACAATCCAGACACCAGATACTCCCAAATCACAAAATTATATCTGCATATCGGAAAAACAAAAGTCTACATAACCTACTAGTCCATAGTAAATGCCAAAACACCAACCGAAAACCCAAGTCTAAACCAACCTACTTTCGTCAGCTGGCCTATATCACCAATACAAGCAATAAAACTGCATTCAAGTTACAGTCAGGCATCACACATAAAACAAAAAATGCAATATACCTCATTCAATGTAAAACTTGCAATTTAAAATACATCGGAGAGACTAAAAACCAGATTAGTACTAGAATAGGTCAACACATTTATAATATTAACAAACAAAAGGATAGACACACACATTTAGTGCAACACTTCATAGAACATCACACACAACAAATGACAGTTACAGGTCTAGAAACTAATCATAATTGGAATACAATGCAACGACAAATAAGAGAGAGACACTGGATTCACAAACTAAATACAATTTACCCATTAGGACTCAATGAAAGATTTAAAACAAACACAAAAAAAATCCCAGTAGTTGCCCTTAGACCTACCCACATTTAACTTCCTACACCCCAAAAAATTAAACTTCAATTTCAAGCAATTCATTCAGCTCAATCACAACCCCCAATTTTACAAGTCAAAAAATAAATAATAAGTCGAATCCCAAACTTACTCCTTAACCCTAAATACAAAACTACAACCTACCCTCTACCCCTTAATGTAGTCCCAAAATTTAATCTAAAACTTAAAAACTTAGCCCCAAAACCCAACCCTAACCTAACCTCAGACCCAACCCCAAAAACCCAACAAGGCCATCAAACTTAATCTCTAACCCAAATTTTAGACCCAATCCCTAAACTTTATCACCTAATTCAATCTCACAATTTAATTAGGCCCTCAAACTTAACCGCGAAATTTTACTCCTAAAACTCAACCCAAAAATAAAATTAGACTAATTAAACTCAACACCTAACCTTAACTTAAGACTCAAACCCCAAACTTAACCCTTAAACTCAACCCTAAAATACAATTACCCCACAATTTAACTAGGCACTCAAACCTACCCCTAAACCCAATCCCTAAACCTAACCCTTAAACTCAACCCCCAACCCTAACCCCAACCCTAACCCCAA
This sequence comes from Amia ocellicauda, assembly GCF_036373705.1. Taxonomy (NCBI): domain Eukaryota; kingdom Metazoa; phylum Chordata; class Actinopteri; order Amiiformes; family Amiidae; genus Amia; species Amia ocellicauda. Next base: position 9,303 of record NW_027102823.1, read on the forward strand.
CCCTAAATTTAACCTCAAATATGAATAACCCATAATTTAATTAGGCCTTCAAGCTTAAACCTACCCCTGAACCTAAACCCTAAACCTATCCCTTAAACTTAACCCTTAAACTCAACCCTAAAATAACCCCAACCCTAACCCTATCCCTTAAACTTAACCCTTAAACTCAACCCTAAAATAACCCCAACCCTAACCCTAAAATATAATTAGCCCACAATTTAACTAGGCACTCAAACCAACCTCTAAACCCAATCCCTAAACCTAACCATTATTCAAATGTAACCCTCAATCCTATCCCCAATAATCAATTTCACAACTTATCCTTAAATTTATTCCCCATAACTTATTCCCCCCCAAAACAAAACCCAGACTCCCTTAAAAACCTAGGTAATAGACTTCCAGACTCCATAATTAAATTTTAATCCCAATTCCAAACATTCCCCTTACTTTTAAGACGTATTCTTGTACATACAAACTTCACATCATTCAATTACACCACATCTCATCCCACTGAATTACCTTAACAAAACAGACTATAGAACGAATACTTTCGGATGCATCTTTTAAGGACACAACAATAGCCTCAACACCTGTGAGTGCCAGTGCACTTGAGGATGTCAGAGGAACCAAAGGTTTGATTCACCTGACAACCTCAATAACCTATTTTTTTAAACCTAACCAGCCAGTGCCACCAGGTTAGGCTACATGATAAGTCAACAAAATTCAAGAAATGTACAAATGATTGATACAGAAGAATTATACAGTTTGTTTCCTTTTGCAGATTATATTAAGATCAGGAGGTCAATTACACCTTTAAAAAGGGAATAAAAAAGACCAAAGCACTATGGGTACTTCATTTATTCAAAGGAGCCAATCCCATAGTGCATTATGAAGACCTAAAACCGCAGGATAATAACTGCAAATCACCAATATACTCACCTTCTATTACGGGAATTATATAGCACTTGAAAAAGCCTAACAATTGGCGAAACGTCGTGCAAATTCACCAAAAGATCAGGAGAAGAAGATCAACTTCAACCAACCCGGGTTGGAGAACAGTGGCTGGAGCGCTACGGCCACCAACACATTCATACTGTTATTTTCTGCAAACTCGGATACAGAACGGACAACACACCGGATACTAGGACTTGGAAGACTTTCAACGGAATTACAAGGGTAGGAATTGGACTTATTTACTCTTGCTTTTAAACCCAAAACCGGAAAAAAGTCATCCTACCTATGTACGATATATTGATGCATTTTGTATGACTTTTCTTTTATCTGTATTACTCCTGTATATTTTTGTTTTAAAAGACTTTTTTATGCTCTGTTTTTAGGATATTTTAAGCACATCATACTGAGGTTTCTTAAAGAACAACAATAGCAGAGCCTTTGTTTTTACTAGCTGGAGCAATTTGTTAATGCTAACTACAACATAATTTTTTCCTTTTTTTTAAAACCATTAATAAATAAATTGTCATACTATATAGTATTGTATCCTATCTACAAACACTATGGACAGAACACAAATGGTTAAACATTTCTACAAAATTATACAGATTAGTCATCACCTAACAATAACAAATAGTGCTATTTATCAAGACAAATTACCAATAGCCTTCCAAAGACAAACTAAAATACTAGGACAGTACATCAAACCTGCTATCCCTACATTTGATACTTTAGAACTACTGACGGCTAACGCAATTAATTGGATGCACACAAATTTACAGATATTGCAAGTACATTATGAAAATGCATTAAACACATTACTAGAAGACATTCTACAATACAAAGGAACGAACTGGAAAGATAAACTGGACCAAGCTATGACATGGGCAAAACGAAATTATGGAAATAGATTAAAGCCAGAAATTCTACATAAAACCAAGCACCGAATTGAAATCCTTCTAACTAATCAAACACAAATCGCATCAACAAATGGATTAATAGACACACAGAATGTTAATTCACAACTAAGTAATCCGTTTGCTCCTTTAGCCACACTAGAACCCAACCTATCTACACAGAGACCCAAAACTGCTAGATTCTACAGTAATGTGGTAGTTTCGGATTCACAAGGCATTCACTCGTCCCCTATAGAAGAAACTCCTATCCCTACAAGACTATCATATTCTAGTCCCTTGCTCCCACACAATATACCCAAACCAAGACCAACCATAATATCAACCCCAATAGAAGAAAACCCCAGCCTCCCTAGACTACCATATACTAGCCCCTTACCTCCCCGAACCATAGCCAAACCTAGACCAACCACAATACCAGCCCAGATACACCACTCTACAACAAATATGATTCCACTGGACAGCCCCATAATAGACACAAGTAATATTGACGCAGATCAGGATAATACTGATGGAACAGATTCACAATTCGAAAACAATGATAGCCTCAATACAACACCACCTCATGAAAATACACGATATACGGTTCATAGACACCCAAACACAGAGAGAAAACTAACAGATTGGCATTTAACTACAACAAAACCGATAGTAATCATAGGGGATTCCAATTTGGATACCATAGGGCAACACAATAATTCACATATACAAATCGATAGCTACCCAGGAGCCAAATTTATACATGCTGCCAGTATTCTAGAACGCACAGCCCTCAATAAGGAAGTACAACATCTAATCCTTTCATTTGGAATCAATAACAGGGACCAAAAAGTAAAAGAAACCGCAATTAAGCAATTACAGAAAATGGTTCGAACAGCAGAAATAAAATTTCCTCGGGCACAGATACATATCCCTATGATCAACTTTTCAACTCATCTGGAGGAACATACACAAAACAACATTAGAGAAATAAACTCATACATAATGAACAATTACAATAATATCACGTCAATAGACCCAACAACATATAGAACTCTCTCCGATGACATCCACTGGACTACCCAAACAGCACAAACAATCCTATACCACTGGATAAGGCATTTAAACTTATAAATCCTGTGAGCACAAACATTTCAGTGAACAGGAACACTACAGAATTAATACAACAGGACACACCTAACATATTGAACTTATCCAGAATATTCAGATTAAATATGGAACAGAGGAATCTCTTAAACAAAGGGCTTTCCTTTGTCCCGACCCCCGACCTTATTTTTTCTACACAGCTTAAAGCAGACATACAAACATATCATCGTAGATTAAAATTAGCAGATTTCTTTAAGGATACACAACATTCACCTAGACCTTTTATTCCCAAATCAACTTGGGAACCAAAAAATAATCAAATACATCCACATATAAGACAACTAATAACAACAGACCAAAATTACAGCTACAATATACAATACAATCAAGATAACCGCTTGGATAACCTAACACAGGGGGAAAGGAGAGCTTTACAACAATTACAAAAAAATAAGAACATTATTATAAAACCAGCGGATAAAGGGGGCAGAATAGTAATTATGGACAAAACACAATATCTAACAGAAGCATATAGACAACTAGACAATACAGAATATTATCAACAATTAACAGAACCCATTTACTTACAAAATCAAATATACATACGGGACATATTACAGACCCTTAGACATACACAATACATCAATAACAAACAGGAACAATATTTAAGAGGGACCAATGCACCCAGACCAAGACAATTTTATCTACTTCCAAAAATTCACAAACACCCTTCCACATGGACCATTCCCTATCAAATCCCCACTGGTAGACCCATAGTATCAGATTGTAACAGCGAAACATACCACATTGCGGAATACATTGACCATTTCCTTAACCCCATCTCGCAAAAACACCCCAGTTATATAAAAGACACCTATGACTTCATCAACAAAATAAAATGCATAATAGTACCACATGATGCCTGGCTCTTCTCCATTGATGTCACAAATCTCTACACTAACATAGATACAATAACAGGTTTAAACACAGTCTCAAAATGGTTCAAACTTTATCCAGACATCAACAGACCAGACAACCAAATCCTACAATTATTACAAATTAGCCTAGAAAGAAATGACTTTGAATTCAATAACAAACACTTTTTACAAATAAAGGGCACAGCTATGGGAAAAAGGTTTGCACCAGCATATGCTAATATCTATATGGCTGACTGGGAACAGACGATACTAGAACAATGTACACTGCTACCTACCCACTACTACAGATTTTTAGATGACATTTGGGGAATCTGGCCCCATCCATTAACCGAATTCAACACTTTTATACAGAAACTCAATCACCATCACCCTCACATTAAAGTAACGAGCACCATTCACAAGACCGAAATTAATTTTCTGGACACTTGCACTTATAAAGGTCCACAATTTTTGAGCACCAACACTTTAGACACAAAAGTTTTTTTTAAAGAAACCGATACACATACACTACTACATAGACACAGTTTCCATCCAAAGCACACCTTTAAAGGTCTTATCAAATCACAGTTATTAAGATTTCACCGCATCTGCACAGAAGACACAGAATTCAAGAAGGCCACCAATACACTATTTACAGCACTCTACAAGAGAGGGTACAGTAGAACCTTCCTCAGGAACATTAAAAAAACATTTTTGCAACCTAAAATTAAAGACAATAAAACTATTATACCTCTAATCACTACTTATTCCCAATATACAGTTCAAATCAACAACTCCATTAAACTAAACTTTCAAAAACAACAATCCAGACACCAGATACTCCCAAATCACAAAATTATATCTGCATATCGGAAAAACAAAAGTCTACATAACCTACTAGTCCATAGTAAATGCCAAAACACCAACCGAAAACCCAAGTCTAAACCAACCTACTTTCGTCAGCTGGCCTATATCACCAATACAAGCAATAAAACTGCATTCAAGTTACAGTCAGGCATCACACATAAAACAAAAAATGCAATATACCTCATTCAATGTAAAACTTGCAATTTAAAATACATCGGAGAGACTAAAAACCAGATTAGTACTAGAATAGGTCAACACATTTATAATATTAACAAACAAAAGGATAGACACACACATTTAGTGCAACACTTCATAGAACATCACACACAACAAATGACAGTTACAGGTCTAGAAACTAATCATAATTGGAATACAATGCAACGACAAATAAGAGAGAGACACTGGATTCACAAACTAAATACAATTTACCCATTAGGACTCAATGAAAGATTTAAAACAAACACAAAAAAAATCCCAGTAGTTGCCCTTAGACCTACCCACATTTAACTTCCTACACCCCAAAAAATTAAACTTCAATTTCAAGCAATTCATTCAGCTCAATCACAACCCCCAATTTTACAAGTCAAAAAATAAATAATAAGTCGAATCCCAAACTTACTCCTTAACCCTAAATACAAAACTACAACCTACCCTCTACCCCTTAATGTAGTCCCAAAATTTAATCTAAAACTTAAAAACTTAGCCCCAAAACCCAACCCTAACCTAACCTCAGACCCAACCCCAAAAACCCAACAAGGCCATCAAACTTAATCTCTAACCCAAATTTTAGACCCAATCCCTAAACTTTATCACCTAATTCAATCTCACAATTTAATTAGGCCCTCAAACTTAACCGCGAAATTTTACTCCTAAAACTCAACCCAAAAATACAATTAGACTAATTAAACTCAACACCTAACCTTAACTTAAGACTCAAACCCCAAACTTAACCCTTAAACTCAACCCTAAAATACAATTACCCCACAATTTAACTAGGCACTCAAACCTACCCCTAAACCCAATCCCTAAACCTAACCCTTAAACTCAACCCCCAACCCTAACCCCAACCCTAACCCCAACCCTAAATTTAACCTCAAATATGAATAACCCATAATTTAATTAGGCCTTCAAGCTTAAACCTACCCCTGAACCTAAACCCTAAACCTATCCCTTAAACTTAACCCTTAAACTCAACCCTAAAATAACCCCAACCCTAACCCTATCCCTTAAACTTAACCCTTAAACTCAACCCTAAAATAACCCCAACCCTAACCCTAAAATATAATTAGCCCACAATTTAACTAGGCACTCAAACCAACCTCTAAACCCAATCCCTAAACCTAACCATTATTCAAATGTAACCCTCAATCCTATCCCCAATAATCAATTTCACAACTTATCCTTAAATTTATTCCCCATAACTTATTCCCCCCCAAAACAAAACCCAGACTCCCTTAAAAACCTAGGTAATAGACTTCCAGACTCCATAATTAAATTTTAATCCCAATTCCAAACATTCCCCTTACTTTTAAGACGTATTCTTGTACATACAAACTTCACATCATTCAATTACACCACATCTCATCCCACTGAATTACCTTAACAAAACAGACTATAGAACGAATACTTTCGGATGCATCTTTTAAGGACACAACAATAGCCTCAACACCTGTGAGTGCCAGTGCACTTGAGGATGTCAGAGGAACCAAAGGTTTGATTCACCTGACAACCTCAATAACCTATTTTTTTAAACCTAACCAGCCAGTGCCACCAGGTTAGGCTACATGATAAGTCAACAAAATTCAAGAAATGTACAAATGATTGATACAGAAGAATTATACAGTTTGTTTCCTTTTGCAGATTATATTAAGATCAGGAGGTCAATTACACCTTTAAAAAGGGAATAAAAAAGACCAAAGCACTATGGGTACTTCATTTATTCAAAGGAGCCAATCCCATAGTGCATTATGAAGACCTAAAACCGCAGGATAATAACTGCAAATCACCAATATACTCACCTTCTATTACGGGAATTATATAGCACTTGAAAAAGCCTAACAATTGGCGAAACGTCGTGCAAATTCACCAAAAGATCAGGAGAAGAAGATCAACTTCAACCAACCCGGGTTGGAGAACAGTGGCTGGAGCGCTACGGCCACCAACACATTCATACTGTTATTTTCTGCAAACTCGGATACAGAACGGACAACACACCGGATACTAGGACTTGGAAGACTTTCAACGGAATTACAAGGGTAGGAATTGGACTTATTTACTCTTGCTTTTAAACCCAAAACCGGAAAAAAGTCATCCTACCTATGTACGATATATTGATGCATTTTGTATGACTTTTCTTTTATCTGTATTACTCCTGTATATTTTTGTTTTAAAAGACTTTTTTATGCTCTGTTTTTAGGATATTTTAAGCACATCATACTGAGGTTTCTTAAAGAACAACAATAGCAGAGCCTTTGTTTTTACTAGCTGGAGCAATTTGTTAATGCTAACTACAACATAATTTTTTCCTTTTTTTTAAAACCATTAATAAATAAATTGTCATACTATATAGTATTGTATCCTATCTACAAACACTATGGACAGAACACAAATGGTTAAACATTTCTACAAAATTATACAGATTAGTCATCACCTAACAATAACAAATAGTGCTATTTATCAAGACAAATTACCAATAGCCTTCCAAAGACAAACTAAAATACTAGGACAGTACATCAAACCTGCTATCCCTACATTTGATACTTTAGAACTACTGACGGCTAACGCAATTAATTGGATGCACACAAATTTACAGATATTGCAAGTACATTATGAAAATGCATTAAACACATTACTAGAAGACATTCTACAATACAAAGGAACGAACTGGAAAGATAAACTGGACCAAGCTATGACATGGGCAAAACGAAATTATGGAAATAGATTAAAGCCAGAAATTCTACATAAAACCAAGCACCGAATTGAAATCCTTCTAACTAATCAAACACAAATCGCATCAACAAATGGATTAATAGACACACAGAATGTTAATTCACAACTAAGTAATCCGTTTGCTCCTTTAGCCACACTAGAACCCAACCTATCTACACAGAGACCCAAAACTGCTAGATTCTACAGTAATGTGGTAGTTTCGGATTCACAAGGCATTCACTCGTCCCCTATAGAAGAAACTCCTATCCCTACAAGACTATCATATTCTAGTCCCTTGCTCCCACACAATATACCCAAACCAAGACCAACCATAATATCAACCCCAATAGAAGAAAACCCCAGCCTCCCTAGACTACCATATACTAGCCCCTTACCTCCCCGAACCATAGCCAAACCTAGACCAACCACAATACCAGCCCAGATACACCACTCTACAACAAATATGATTCCACTGGACAGCCCCATAATAGACACAAGTAATATTGACGCAGATCAGGATAATACTGATGGAACAGATTCACAATTCGAAAACAATGATAGCCTCAATACAACACCACCTCATGAAAATACACGATATACGGTTCATAGACACCCAAACACAGAGAGAAAACTAACAGATTGGCATTTAACTACAACAAAACCGATAGTAATCATAGGGGATTCCAATTTGGATACCATAGGGCAACACAATAATTCACATATACAAATCGATAGCTACCCAGGAGCCAAATTTATACATGCTGCCAGTATTCTAGAACGCACAGCCCTCAATAAGGAAGTACAACATCTAATCCTTTCATTTGGAATCAATAACAGGGACCAAAAAGTAAAAGAAACCGCAATTAAGCAATTACAGAAAATGGTTCGAACAGCAGAAATAAAATTTCCTCGGGCACAGATACATATCCCTATGATCAACTTTTCAACTCATCTGGAGGAACATACACAAAACAACATTAGAGAAATAAACTCATACATAATGAACAATTACAATAATATCACGTCAATAGACCCAACAACATATAGAACTCTCTCCGATGACATCCACTGGACTACCCAAACAGCACAAACAATCCTATACCACTGGATAAGGCATTTAAACTTATAAATCCTGTGAGCACAAACATTTCAGTGAACAGGAACACTACAGAATTAATACAACAGGACACACCTAACATATTGAACTTATCCAGGATATTCAGATTAAATATGGAACAGAGGAATCTCTTAAACAAAGGGCTTTCCTTTGTCCCGACCCCCGACCTTATTTTTTCTACACAGCTTAAAGCAGACATACAAACATATCATCGTAGATTAAAATTAGCAGATTTCTTTAAGGATACACAACATTCACCTAGACCTTTTATTCCCAAATCAACTTGGGAACCAAAAAATAATCAAATACATCCACATATAAGACAACTAATAACAACAGACCAAAATTACAGCTACAATATACAATACAATCAAGATAACCGCTTGGATAACCTAACACAGGGGGAAAGGAGAGCTTTACAACAATTACAAAAAAATAAGAACATTATTATAAAACCAGCGGATAAAGGGGGCAGAATAGTAATTATGGACAAAACACAATATCTAACAGAAGCATATAGACAACTAGACAATACAGAATATTATCAACAATTAACAGAACCCATTTACTTACAAAATCAAATATACATACGGGACATATTACAGACCCTTAGACATACACAATACATCAATAACAAACAGGAACAATATTTAAGAGGGACCAATGCACCCAGACCAAGACAATTTTATCTACTTCCAAAAATTCACAAACACCCTTCCACATGGACCATTCCCTATCAAATCCCCACTGGTAGACCCATAGTATCAGATTGTAACAGCGAAACATACCACATTGCGGAATACATTGACCATTTCCTTAACCCCATCTCGCAAAAACACCCCAGTTATATAAAAGACACCTATGACTTCATCAACAAAATAAAATGCATAATAGTACCACATGATGCCTGGCTCTTCTCCATTGATGTCACAAATCTCTACACTAACATAGATACAATAACAGGTTTAAACACAGTCTCAAAATGGTTCAAACTTTATCCAGACATCAACAGACCAGACAACCAAATCCTACAATTATTACAAATTAGCCTAGAAAGAAATGACTTTGAATTCAATAACAAACACTTTTTACAAATAAAGGGCACAGCTATGGGAAAAAGGTTTGCACCAGCATATGCTAATATCTATATGGCTGACTGGGAACAGACGATACTAGAACAATGTACACTGCTACCTACCCACTACTACAGACTTTTAGATGACATTTGGGGAATCTGGCCCCATCCATTAACCGAATTCAACACTTTTATACAGAAACTCAATCACCATCACCCTCACATTAAAGTAACGAGCACCATTCACAAGACCGAAATTAATTTTCTGGACACTTGCACTTATAAAGGTCCACAATTTTTGAGCACCAACACTTTAGACACAAAAGTTTTTTTTAAAGAAACCGATACACATACACTACTACATAGACACAGTTTCCATCCAAAGCACACCTTTAAAGGTCTTATCAAATCACAGTTATTAAGATTTCACCGCATCTGCACAGAAGACACAGAATTCAAGAAGGCCACCAATACACTATTTACAGCACTCTACAAGAGAGGGTACAGTAGAACCTTCCTCAGGAACATTAAAAAAACATTTTTGCAACCTAAAATTAAAGACAATAAAACTATTATACCTCTAATCACTACTTATTCCCAATATACAGTTCAAATCAACAACTCCATTAAACTAAACTTTCAAAAACAACAATCCAGACACCAGATACTCCCAAATCACAAAATTATATCTGCATATCGGAAAAACAAAAGTCTACATAACCTACTAGTCCATAGTAAATGCCAAAACACCAACCGAAAACCCAAGTCTAAACCAACCTACTTTCGTCAGCTGGCCTATATCACCAATACAAGCAATAAAACTGCATTCAAGTTACAGTCAGGCATCACACATAAAACAAAAAATGCAATATACCTCATTCAATGTAAAACTTGCAATTTAAAATACATCGGAGAGACTAAAAACCAGATTAGTACTAGAATAGGTCAACACATTTATAATATTAACAAACAAAAGGATAGACACACACATTTAGTGCAACACTTCATAGAACATCACACACAACAAATGACAGTTACAGGTCTAGAAACTAATCATAATTGGAATACAATGCAACGACAAATAAGAGAGAGACACTGGATTCACAAACTAAATACAATTTACCCATTAGGACTCAATGAAAGATTTAAAACAAACACAAAAAAAATCCCAGTAGTTGCCCTTAGACCTACCCACATTTAACTTCCTACACCCCAAAAAATTAAACTTCAATTTCAAGCAATTCATTCAGCTCAATCACAACCCCCAATTTTACAAGTCAAAAAATAAATAATAAGTCGAATCCCAAACTTACTCCTTAACCCTAAATACAAAACTACAACCTACCCTCTACCCCTTAATGTAGTCCCAAAATTTAATCTAAAACTTAAAAACTTAGCCCCAAAACCCAACCCTAACCTAACCTCAGACCCAACCCCAAAAACCCAACAAGGCCATCAAACTTAATCTCTAACCCAAATTTTAGACCCAATCCCTAAACTTTATCACCTAATTCAATCTCACAATTTAATTAGGCCCTCAAACTTAACCGCGAAATTTTACTCCTAAAACTCAACCCAAAAATACAATTAGACTAATTAAACTCAACACCTAACCTTAACTTAAGACTCAAACCCCAAACTTAACCCTTAAACTCAACCCTAAAATACAATTACCCCACAATTTAACTAGGCACTCAAACCTACCCCTAAACCCAATCCCTAAACCTAACCCTTAAACTCAACCCCCAACCCTAACCCCAACCCTAACCCCAACCCTAAATTTAACCTCAAATATGAATAACCCATAATTTAATTAGGCCTTCAAGCTTAAACCTACCCCTGAACCTAAACCCTAAACCTATCCCTTAAACTTAACCCTTAAACTCAACCCTAAAATAACCCCAACCCTAACCCTATCCCTTAAACTTAACCCTTAAACTCAACCCTAAAATAACCCCAACCCTAACCCTAAAATATAATTAGCCCACAATTTAACTAGGCACTCAAACCAACCTCTAAACCCAATCCCTAAACCTAACCATTATTCAAATGTAACCCTCAATCCTATCCCCAATAATCAATTTCACAACTTATCCTTAAATTTATTCCCCATAACTTATTCCCCCCCAAAACAAAACCCAGACTCCCTTAAAAACCTAGGTAATAGACTTCCAGACTCCATAATTAAATTTTAATCCCAATTCCAAACATTCCCCTTACTTTTAAGACGTATTCTTGTACATACAAACTTCACATCATTCAATTACACCACATCTCATCCCACTGAATTACCTTAACAAAACAGACTATAGAACGAATACTTTCGGATGCATCTTTTAAGGACACAACAATAGCCTCAACACCTGTGAGTGCCAGTGCACTTGAGGATGTCAGAGGAACCAAAGGTTTGATTCACCTGACAACCTCAATAACCTATTTTTTTAAACCTAACCAGCCAGTGCCACCAGGTTAGGCTACATGATAAGTCAACAAAATTCAAGAAATGTACAAATGATTGATACAGAAGAATTATACAGTTTGTTTCCTTTTGCAGATTATATTAAGATCAGGAGGTCAATTACACCTTTAAAAAGGGAATAAAAAAGACCAAAGCACTATGGGTACTTCATTTATTCAAAGGAGCCAATCCCATAGTGCATTATGAAGACCTAAAACCGCAGGATAATAACTGCAAATCACCAATATACTCACCTTCTATTACGGGAATTATATAGCACTTGAAAAAGCCTAACAATTGGCGAAACGTCGTGCAAATTCACCAAAAGATCAGGAGAAGAAGATCAACTTCAACCAACCCGGGTTGGAGAACAGTGGCTGGAGCGCTACGGCCACCAACACATTCATACTGTTATTTTCTGCAAACTCGGATACAGAACGGACAACACACCGGATACTAGGACTTGGAAGACTTTCAACGGAATTACAAGGGTAGGAATTGGACTTATTTACTCTTGCTTTTAAACCCAAAACCGGAAAAAAGTCATCCTACCTATGTACGATATATTGATGCATTTTGTATGACTTTTCTTTTATCTGTATTACTCCTGTATATTTTTGTTTTAAAAGACTTTTTTATGCTCTGTTTTTAGGATATTTTAAGCACATCATACTGAGGTTTCTTAAAGAACAACAATAGCAGAGCCTTTGTTTTTACTAGCTGGAGCAATTTGTTAATGCTAACTACAACATAATTTTTTCCTTTTTTTTAAAACCATTAATAAATAAATTGTCATACTATATAGTATTGTATCCTATCTACAAACACTATGGACAGAACACAAATGGTTAAACATTTCTACAAAATTATACAGATTAGTCATCACCTAACAATAACAAATAGTGCTATTTATCAAGACAAATTACCAATAGCCTTCCAAAGACAAACTAAAATACTAGGACAGTACATCAAACCTGCTATCCCTACATTTGATACTTTAGAACTACTGACGGCTAACGCAATTAATTGGATGCACACAAATTTACAGATATTGCAAGTACATTATGAAAATGCATTAAACACATTACTAGAAGACATTCTACAATACAAAGGAACGAACTGGAAAGATAAACTGGACCAAGCTATGACATGGGCAAAACGAAATTATGGAAATAGATTAAAGCCAGAAATTCTACATAAAACCAAGCACCGAATTGAAATCCTTCTAACTAATCAAACACAAATCGCATCAACAAATGGATTAATAGACACACAGAATGTTAATTCACAACTAAGTAATCCGTTTGCTCCTTTAGCCACACTAGAACCCAACCTATCTACACAGAGACCCAAAACTGCTAGATTCTACAGTAATGTGGTAGTTTCGGATTCACAAGGCATTCACTCGTCCCCTATAGAAGAAACTCCTATCCCTACAAGACTATCATATTCTAGTCCCTTGCTCCCACACAATATACCCAAACCAAGACCAACCATAATATCAACCCCAATAGAAGAAAACCCCAGCCTCCCTAGACTACCATATACTAGCCCCTTACCTCCCCGAACCATAGCCAAACCTAGACCAACCACAATACCAGCCCAGATACACCACTCTACAACAAATATGATTCCACTGGACAGCCCCATAATAGACACAAGTAATATTGACGCAGATCAGGATAATACTGATGGAACAGATTCACAATTCGAAAACAATGATAGCCTCAATACAACACCACCTCATGAAAATACACGATATACGGTTCATAGACACCCAAACACAGAGAGAAAACTAACAGATTGGCATTTAACTACAACAAAACCGATAGTAATCATAGGGGATTCCAATTTGGATACCATAGGGCAACACAATAATTCACATATACAAATCGATAGCTACCCAGGAGCCAAATTTATACATGCTGCCAGTATTCTAGAACGCACAGCCCTCAATAAGGAAGTACAACATCTAATCCTTTCATTTGGAATCAATAACAGGGACCAAAAAGTAAAAGAAACCGCAATTAAGCAATTACAGAAAATGGTTCGAACAGCAGAAATAAAATTTCCTCGGGCACAGATACATATCCCTATGATCAACTTTTCAACTCATCTGGAGGAACATACACAAAACAACATTAGAGAAATAAACTCATACATAATGAACAATTACAATAATATCACGTCAATAGACCCAACAACATATAGAACTCTCTCCGATGACATCCACTGGACTACCCAAACAGCACAAACAATCCTATACCACTGGATAAGGCATTTAAACTTATAAATCCTGTGAGCACAAACATTTCAGTGAACAGGAACACTACAGAATTAATACAACAGGACACACCTAACATATTGAACTTATCCAGAATATTCAGATTAAATATGGAACAGAGGAATCTCTTAAACAAAGGGCTTTCCTTTGTCCCGACCCCCGACCTTATTTTTTCTACACAGCTTAAAGCAGACATACAAACATATCATCGTAGATTAAAATTAGCAGATTTCTTTAAGGATACACAACATTCACCTAGACCTTTTATTCCCAAATCAACTTGGGAACCAAAAAATAATCAAATACATCCACATATAAGACAACTAATAACAACAGACCAAAATTACAGCTACAATATACAATACAATCAAGATAACCGCTTGGATAACCTAACACAGGGGGAAAGGAGAGCTTTACAACAATTACAAAAAAATAAGAACATTATTATAAAACCAGCGGATAAAGGGGGCAGAATAGTAATTATGGACAAAACACAATATCTAACAGAAGCATATAGACAACTAGACAATACAGAATATTATCAACAATTAACAGAACCCATTTACTTACAAAATCAAATATACATACGGGACATATTACAGACCCTTAGACATACACAATACATCAATAACAAACAGGAACAATATTTAAGAGGGACCAATGCACCCAGACCAAGACAATTTTATCTACTTCCAAAAATTCACAAACACCCTTCCACATGGACCATTCCCTATCAAATCCCCACTGGTAGACCCATAGTATCAGATTGTAACAGCGAAACATACCACATTGCGGAATACATTGACCATTTCCTTAACCCCATCTCGCAAAAACACCCCAGTTATATAAAAGACACCTATGACTTCATCAACAAAATAAAATGCATAATAGTACCACATGATGCCTGGCTCTTCTCCATTGATGTCACAAATCTCTACACTAACATAGATACAATAACAGGTTTAAACACAGTCTCAAAATGGTTCAAACTTTATCCAGACATCAACAGACCAGACAACCAAATCCTACAATTATTACAAATTAGCCTAGAAAGAAATGACTTTGAATTCAATAACAAACACTTTTTACAAATAAAGGGCACAGCTATGGGAAAAAGGTTTGCACCAGCATATGCTAATATCTATATGGCTGACTGGGAACAGACGATACTAGAACAATGTACACTGCTACCTACCCACTACTACAGACTTTTAGATGACATTTGGGGAATCTGGCCCCATCCATTAACCGAATTCAACACTTTTATACAGAAACTCAATCACCATCACCCTCACATTAAAGTAACGAGCACCATTCACAAGACCGAAATTAATTTTCTGGACACTTGCACTTATAAAGGTCCACAATTTTTGAGCACCAACACTTTAGACACAAAAGTTTTTTTTAAAGAAACCGATACACATACACTACTACATAGACACAGTTTCCATCCAAAGCACACCTTTAAAGGTCTTATCAAATCACAGTTATTAAGATTTCACCGCATCTGCACAGAAGACACAGAATTCAAGAAGGCCACCAATACACTATTTACAGCACTCTACAAGAGAGGGTACAGTAGAACCTTCCTCAGGAACATTAAAAAAACATTTTTGCAACCTAAAATTAAAGACAATAAAACTATTATACCTCTAATCACTACTTATTCCCAATATACAGTTCAAATCAACAACTCCATTAAACTAAACTTTCAAAAACAACAATCCAGACACCAGATACTCCCAAATCACAAAATTATATCTGCATATCGGAAAAACAAAAGTCTACATAACCTACTAGTCCATAGTAAATGCCAAAACACCAACCGAAAACCCAAGTCTAAACCAACCTACTTTCGTCAGCTGGCCTATATCACCAATACAAGCAATAAAACTGCATTCAAGTTACAGTCAGGCATCACACATAAAACAAAAAATGCAATATACCTCATTCAATGTAAAACTTGCAATTTAAAATACATCGGAGAGACTAAAAACCAGATTAGTACTAGAATAGGTCAACACATTTATAATATTAACAAACAAAAGGATAGACACACACATTTAGTGCAACACTTCATAGAACATCACACACAACAAATGACAGTTACAGGTCTAGAAACTAATCATAATTGGAATACAATGCAACGACAAATAAGAGAGAGACACTGGATTCACAAACTAAATACAATTTACCCATTAGGACTCAATGAAAGATTTAAAACAAACACAAAAAAAATCCCAGTAGTTGCCCTTAGACCTACCCACATTTAACTTCCTACACCCCAAAAAATTAAACTTCAATTTCAAGCAATTCATTCAGCTCAATCACAACCCCCAATTTTACAAGTCAAAAAATAAATAATAAGTCGAATCCCAAACTTACTCCTTAACCCTAAATACAAAACTACAACCTACCCTCTACCCCTTAATGTAGTCCCAAAATTTAATCTAAAACTTAAAAACTTAGCCCCAAAACCCAACCCTAACCTAACCTCAGACCCAACCCCAAAAACCCAACAAGGCCATCAAACTTAATCTCTAACCCAAATTTTAGACCCAATCCCTAAACTTTATCACCTAATTCAATCTCACAATTTAATTAGGCCCTCAAACTTAACCGCGAAATTTTACTCCTAAAACTCAACCCAAAAATACAATTAGACTAATTAAACTCAACACCTAACCTTAACTTAAGACTCAAACCCCAAACTTAACCCTTAAACTCAACCCTAAAATACAATTACCCCACAATTTAACTAGGCACTCAAACCTACCCCTAAACCCAATCCCTAAACCTAACCCTTAAACTCAACCCCCAACCCTAACCCCAACCCTAACCCCAACCCTAAATTTAACCTCAAATATGAATAACCCATAATTTAATTAGGCCTTCAAGCTTAAACCTACCCCTGAACCTAAACCCTAAACCTATCCCTTAAACTTAACCCTTAAACTCAACCCTAAAATAACCCCAACCCTAACCCTATCCCTTAAACTTAACCCTTAAACTCAACCCTAAAATAACCCCAACCCTAACCCTAAAATATAATTAGCCCACAATTTAACTAGGCACTCAAACCAACCTCTAAACCCAATCCCTAAACCTAACCATTATTCAAATGTAACCCTCAATCCTATCCCCAATAATCAATTTCACAACTTATCCTTAAATTTATTCCCCATAACTTATTCCCCCCCAAAACAAAACCCAGACTCCCTTAAAAACCTAGGTAATAGACTTCCAGACTCCATAATTAAATTTTAATCCCAATTCCAAACATTCCCCTTACTTTTAAGACGTATTCTTGTACATACAAACTTCACATCATTCAATTACACCACATCTCATCCCACTGAATTACCTTAACAAAACAGACTATAGAACGAATACTTTCGGATGCATCTTTTAAGGACACAACAATAGCCTCAACACCTGTGAGTGCCAGTGCACTTGAGGATGTCAGAGGAACCAAAGGTTTGATTCACCTGACAACCTCAATAACCTATTTTTTTAAACCTAACCAGCCAGTGCCACCAGGTTAGGCTACATGATAAGTCAACAAAATTCAAGAAATGTACAAATGATTGATACAGAAGAATTATACAGTTTGTTTCCTTTTGCAGATTATATTAAGATCAGGAGGTCAATTACACCTTTAAAAAGGGAATAAAAAAGACCAAAGCACTATGGGTACTTCATTTATTCAAAGGAGCCAATCCCATAGTGCATTATGAAGACCTAAAACCGCAGGATAATAACTGCAAATCACCAATATACTCACCTTCTATTACGGGAATTATATAGCACTTGAAAAAGCCTAACAATTGGCGAAACGTCGTGCAAATTCACCAAAAGATCAGGAGAAGAAGATCAACTTCAACCAACCCGGGTTGGAGAACAGTGGCTGGAGCGCTACGGCCACCAACACATTCATACTGTTATTTTCTGCAAACTCGGATACAGAACGGACAACACACCGGATACTAGGACTTGGAAGACTTTCAACGGAATTACAAGGGTAGGAATTGGACTTATTTACTCTTGCTTTTAAACCCAAAACCGGAAAAAAGTCATCCTACCTATGTACGATATATTGATGCATTTTGTATGACTTTTCTTTTATCTGTATTACTCCTGTATATTTTTGTTTTAAAAGACTTTTTTATGCTCTGTTTTTAGGATATTTTAAGCACATCATACTGAGGTTTCTTAAAGAACAACAATAGCAGAGCCTTTGTTTTTACTAGCTGGAGCAATTTGTTAATGCTAACTACAACATAATTTTTTCCTTTTTTTTAAAACCATTAATAAATAAATTGTCATACTATATAGTATTGTATCCTATCTACAAACACTATGGACAGAACACAAATGGTTAAACATTTCTACAAAATTATACAGATTAGTCATCACCTAACAATAACAAATAGTGCTATTTATCAAGACAAATTACCAATAGCCTTCCAAAGACAAACTAAAATACTAGGACAGTACATCAAACCTGCTATCCCTACATTTGATACTTTAGAACTACTGACGGCTAACGCAATTAATTGGATGCACACAAATTTACAGATATTGCAAGTACATTATGAAAATGCATTAAACACATTACTAGAAGACATTCTACAATACAAAGGAACGAACTGGAAAGATAAACTGGACCAAGCTATGACATGGGCAAAACGAAATTATGGAAATAGATTAAAGCCAGAAATTCTACATAAAACCAAGCACCGAATTGAAATCCTTCTAACTAATCAAACACAAATCGCATCAACAAATGGATTAATAGACACACAGAATGTTAATTCACAACTAAGTAATCCGTTTGCTCCTTTAGCCACACTAGAACCCAACCTATCTACACAGAGACCCAAAACTGCTAGATTCTACAGTAATGTGGTAGTTTCGGATTCACAAGGCATTCACTCGTCCCCTATAGAAGAAACTCCTATCCCTACAAGACTATCATATTCTAGTCCCTTGCTCCCACACAATATACCCAAACCAAGACCAACCATAATATCAACCCCAATAGAAGAAAACCCCAGCCTCCCTAGACTACCATATACTAGCCCCTTACCTCCCCGAACCATAGCCAAACCTAGACCAACCACAATACCAGCCCAGATACACCACTCTACAACAAATATGATTCCACTGGACAGCCCCATAATAGACACAAGTAATATTGACGCAGATCAGGATAATACTGATGGAACAGATTCACAATTCGAAAACAATGATAGCCTCAATACAACACCACCTCATGAAAATACACGATATACGGTTCATAGACACCCAAACACAGAGAGAAAACTAACAGATTGGCATTTAACTACAACAAAACCGATAGTAATCATAGGGGATTCCAATTTGGATACCATAGGGCAACACAATAATTCACATATACAAATCGATAGCTACCCAGGAGCCAAATTTATACATGCTGCCAGTATTCTAGAACGCACAGCCCTCAATAAGGAAGTACAACATCTAATCCTTTCATTTGGAATCAATAACAGGGACCAAAAAGTAAAAGAAACCGCAATTAAGCAATTACAGAAAATGGTTCGAACAGCAGAAATAAAATTTCCTCGGGCACAGATACATATCCCTATGATCAACTTTTCAACTCATCTGGAGGAACATACACAAAACAACATTAGAGAAATAAACTCATACATAATGAACAATTACAATAATATCACGTCAATAGACCCAACAACATATAGAACTCTCTCCGATGACATCCACTGGACTACCCAAACAGCACAAACAATCCTATACCACTGGATAAGGCATTTAAACTTATAAATCCTGTGAGCACAAACATTTCAGTGAACAGGAACACTACAGAATTAATACAACAGGACACACCTAACATATTGAACTTATCCAGAATATTCAGATTAAATATGGAACAGAGGAATCTCTTAAACAAAGGGCTTTCCTTTGTCCCGACCCCCGACCTTATTTTTTCTACACAGCTTAAAGCAGACATACAAACATATCATCGTAGATTAAAATTAGCAGATTTCTTTAAGGATACACAACATTCACCTAGACCTTTTATTCCCAAATCAACTTGGGAACCAAAAAATAATCAAATACATCCACATATAAGACAACTAATAACAACAGACCAAAATTACAGCTACAATATACAATACAATCAAGATAACCGCTTGGATAACCTAACACAGGGGGAAAGGAGAGCTTTACAACAATTACAAAAAAATAAGAACATTATTATAAAACCAGCGGATAAAGGGGGCAGAATAGTAATTATGGACAAAACACAATATCTAACAGAAGCATATAGACAACTAGACAATACAGAATATTATCAACAATTAACAGAACCCATTTACTTACAAAATCAAATATACATACGGGACATATTACAGACCCTTAGACATACACAATACATCAATAACAAACAGGAACAATATTTAAGAGGGACCAATGCACCCAGACCAAGACAATTTTATCTACTTCCAAAAATTCACAAACACCCTTCCACATGGACCATTCCCTATCAAATCCCCACTGGTAGACCCATAGTATCAGATTGTAACAGCGAAACATACCACATTGCGGAATACATTGACCATTTCCTTAACCCCATCTCGCAAAAACACCCCAGTTATATAAAAGACACCTATGACTTCATCAACAAAATAAAATGCATAATAGTACCACATGATGCCTGGCTCTTCTCCATTGATGTCACAAATCTCTACACTAACATAGATACAATAACAGGTTTAAACACAGTCTCAAAATGGTTCAAACTTTATCCAGACATCAACAGACCAGACAACCAAATCCTACAATTATTACAAATTAGCCTAGAAAGAAATGACTTTGAATTCAATAACAAACACTTTTTACAAATAAAGGGCACAGCTATGGGAAAAAGGTTTGCACCAGCATATGCTAATATCTATATGGCTGACTGGGAACAGACGATACTAGAACAATGTACACTGCTACCTACCCACTACTACAGATTTTTAGATGACATTTGGGGAATCTGGCCCCATCCATTAACCGAATTCAACACTTTTATACAGAAACTCAATCACCATCACCCTCACATTAAAGTAACGAGCACCATTCACAAGACCGAAATTAATTTTCTGGACACTTGCACTTATAAAGGTCCACAATTTTTGAGCACCAACACTTTAGACACAAAAGTTTTTTTTAAAGAAACCGATACACATACACTACTACATAGACACAGTTTCCATCCAAAGCACACCTTTAAAGGTCTTATCAAATCACAGTTATTAAGATTTCACCGCATCTGCACAGAAGACACAGAATTCAAGAAGGCCACCAATACACTATTTACAGCACTCTACAAGAGAGGGTACAGTAGAACCTTCCTCAGGAACATTAAAAAAACATTTTTGCAACCTAAAATTAAAGACAATAAAACTATTATACCTCTAATCACTACTTATTCCCAATATACAGTTCAAATCAACAACTCCATTAAACTAAACTTTCAAAAACAACAATCCAGACACCAGATACTCCCAAATCACAAAATTATATCTGCATATCGGAAAAACAAAAGTCTACATAACCTACTAGTCCATAGTAAATGCCAAAACACCAACCGAAAACCCAAGTCTAAACCAACCTACTTTCGTCAGCTGGCCTATATCACCAATACAAGCAATAAAACTGCATTCAAGTTACAGTCAGGCATCACACATAAAACAAAAAATGCAATATACCTCATTCAATGTAAAACTTGCAATTTAAAATACATCGGAGAGACTAAAAACCAGATTAGTACTAGAATAGGTCAACACATTTATAATATTAACAAACAAAAGGATAGACACACACATTTAGTGCAACACTTCATAGAACATCACACACAACAAATGACAGTTACAGGTCTAGAAACTAATCATAATTGGAATACAATGCAACGACAAATAAGAGAGAGACACTGGATTCACAAACTAAATACAATTTACCCATTAGGACTCAATGAAAGATTTAAAACAAACACAAAAAAAATCCCAGTAGTTGCCCTTAGACCTACCCACATTTAACTTCCTACACCCCAAAAAATTAAACTTCAATTTCAAGCAATTCATTCAGCTCAATCACAACCCCCAATTTTACAAGTCAAAAAATAAATAATAAGTCGAATCCCAAACTTACTCCTTAACCCTAAATACAAAACTACAACCTACCCTCTACCCCTTAATGTAGTCCCAAAATTTAATCTAAAACTTAAAAACTTAGCCCCAAAACCCAACCCTAACCTAACCTCAGACCCAACCCCAAAAACCCAACAAGGCCATCAAACTTAATCTCTAACCCAAATTTTAGACCCAATCCCTAAACTTTATCACCTAATTCAATCTCACAATTTAATTAGGCCCTCAAACTTAACCGCGAAATTTTACTCCTAAAACTCAACCCAAAAATACAATTAGACTAATTAAACTCAACACCTAACCTTAACTTAAGACTCAAACCCCAAACTTAACCCTTAAACTCAACCCTAAAATACAATTACCCCACAATTTAACTAGGCACTCAAACCTACCCCTAAACCCAATCCCTAAACCTAACCCTTAAACTCAACCCCCAACCCTAACCCCAACCCTAACCCCAACCCTAAATTTAACCTCAAATATGAATAACCCATAATTTAATTAGGCCTTCAAGCTTAAACCTACCCCTGAACCTAAACCCTAAACCTATCCCTTAAACTTAACCCTTAAACTCAACCCTAAAATAACCCCAACCCTAACCCTATCCCTTAAACTTAACCCTTAAACTCAACCCTAAAATAACCCCAACCCTAACCCTAAAATATAATTAGCCCACAATTTAACTAGGCACTCAAACCAACCTCTAAACCCAATCCCTAAACCTAACCATTATTCAAATGTAACCCTCAATCCTATCCCCAATAATCAATTTCACAACTTATCCTTAAATTTATTCCCCATAACTTATTCCCCCCCAAAACAAAACCCAGACTCCCTTAAAAACCTAGGTAATAGACTTCCAGACTCCATAATTAAATTTTAATCCCAATTCCAAACATTCCCCTTACTTTTAAGACGTATTCTTGTACATACAAACTTCACATCATTCAATTACACCACATCTCATCCCACTGAATTACCTTAACAAAACAGACTATAGAACGAATACTTTCGGATGCATCTTTTAAGGACACAACAATAGCCTCAACACCTGTGAGTGCCAGTGCACTTGAGGATGTCAGAGGAACCAAAGGTTTGATTCACCTGACAACCTCAATAACCTATTTTTTTAAACCTAACCAGCCAGTGCCACCAGGTTAGGCTACATGATAAGTCAACAAAATTCAAGAAATGTACAAATGATTGATACAGAAGAATTATACAGTTTGTTTCCTTTTGCAGATTATATTAAGATCAGGAGGTCAATTACACCTTTAAAAAGGGAATAAAAAAGACCAAAGCACTATGGGTACTTCATTTATTCAAAGGAGCCAATCCCATAGTGCATTATGAAGACCTAAAACCGCAGGATAATAACTGCAAATCACCAATATACTCACCTTCTATTACGGGAATTATATAGCACTTGAAAAAGCCTAACAATTGGCGAAACGTCGTGCAAATTCACCAAAAGATCAGGAGAAGAAGATCAACTTCAACCAACCCGGGTTGGAGAACAGTGGCTGGAGCGCTACGGCCACCAACACATTCATACTGTTATTTTCTGCAAACTCGGATACAGAACGGACAACACACCGGATACTAGGACTTGGAAGACTTTCAACGGAATTACAAGGGTAGGAATTGGACTTATTTACTCTTGCTTTTAAACCCAAAACCGGAAAAAAGTCATCCTACCTATGTACGATATATTGATGCATTTTGTATGACTTTTCTTTTATCTGTATTACTCCTGTATATTTTTGTTTTAAAAGACTTTTTTATGCTCTGTTTTTAGGATATTTTAAGCACATCATACTGAGGTTTCTTAAAGAACAACAATAGCAGAGCCTTTGTTTTTACTAGCTGGAGCAATTTGTTAATGCTAACTACAACATAATTTTTTCCTTTTTTTTAAAACCATTAATAAATAAATTGTCATACTATATAGTATTGTATCCTATCTACAAACACTATGGACAGAACACAAATGGTTAAACATTTCTACAAAATTATACAGATTAGTCATCACCTAACAATAACAAATAGTGCTATTTATCAAGACAAATTACCAATAGCCTTCCAAAGACAAACTAAAATACTAGGACAGTACATCAAACCTGCTATCCCTACATTTGATACTTTAGAACTACTGACGGCTAACGCAATTAATTGGATGCACACAAATTTACAGATATTGCAAGTACATTATGAAAATGCATTAAACACATTACTAGAAGACATTCTACAATACAAAGGAACGAACTGGAAAGATAAACTGGACCAAGCTATGACATGGGCAAAACGAAATTATGGAAATAGATTAAAGCCAGAAATTCTACATAAAACCAAGCACCGAATTGAAATCCTTCTAACTAATCAAACACAAATCGCATCAACAAATGGATTAATAGACACACAGAATGTTAATTCACAACTAAGTAATCCGTTTGCTCCTTTAGCCACACTAGAACCCAACCTATCTACACAGAGACCCAAAACTGCTAGATTCTACAGTAATGTGGTAGTTTCGGATTCACAAGGCATTCACTCGTCCCCTATAGAAGAAACTCCTATCCCTACAAGACTATCATATTCTAGTCCCTTGCTCCCACACAATATACCCAAACCAAGACCAACCATAATATCAACCCCAATAGAAGAAAACCCCAGCCTCCCTAGACTACCATATACTAGCCCCTTACCTCCCCGAACCATAGCCAAACCTAGACCAACCACAATACCAGCCCAGATACACCACTCTACAACAAATATGATTCCACTGGACAGCCCCATAATAGACACAAGTAATATTGACGCAGATCAGGATAATACTGATGGAACAGATTCACAATTCGAAAACAATGATAGCCTCAATACAACACCACCTCATGAAAATACACGATATACGGTTCATAGACACCCAAACACAGAGAGAAAACTAACAGATTGGCATTTAACTACAACAAAACCGATAGTAATCATAGGGGATTCCAATTTGGATACCATAGGGCAACACAATAATTCACATATACAAATCGATAGCTACCCAGGAGCCAAATTTATACATGCTGCCAGTATTCTAGAACGCACAGCCCTCAATAAGGAAGTACAACATCTAATCCTTTCATTTGGAATCAATAACAGGGACCAAAAAGTAAAAGAAACCGCAATTAAGCAATTACAGAAAATGGTTCGAACAGCAGAAATAAAATTTCCTCGGGCACAGATACATATCCCTATGATCAACTTTTCAACTCATCTGGAGGAACATACACAAAACAACATTAGAGAAATAAACTCATACATAATGAACAATTACAATAATATCACGTCAATAGACCCAACAACATATAGAACTCTCTCCGATGACATCCACTGGACTACCCAAACAGCACAAACAATCCTATACCACTGGATAAGGCATTTAAACTTATAAATCCTGTGAGCACAAACATTTCAGTGAACAGGAACACTACAGAATTAATACAACAGGACACACCTAACATATTGAACTTATCCAGAATATTCAGATTAAATATGGAACAGAGGAATCTCTTAAACAAAGGGCTTTCCTTTGTCCCGACCCCCGACCTTATTTTTTCTACACAGCTTAAAGCAGACATACAAACATATCATCGTAGATTAAAATTAGCAGATTTCTTTAAGGATACACAACATTCACCTAGACCTTTTATTCCCAAATCAACTTGGGAACCAAAAAATAATCAAATACATCCACATATAAGACAACTAATAACAACAGACCAAAATTACAGCTACAATATACAATACAATCAAGATAACCGCTTGGATAACCTAACACAGGGGGAAAGGAGAGCTTTACAACAATTACAAAAAAATAAGAACATTATTATAAAACCAGCGGATAAAGGGGGCAGAATAGTAATTATGGACAAAACACAATATCTAACAGAAGCATATAGACAACTAGACAATACAGAATATTATCAACAATTAACAGAACCCATTTACTTACAAAATCAAATATACATACGGGACATATTACAGACCCTTAGACATACACAATACATCAATAACAAACAGGAACAATATTTAAGAGGGACCAATGCACCCAGACCAAGACAATTTTATCTACTTCCAAAAATTCACAAACACCCTTCCACATGGACCATTCCCTATCAAATCCCCACTGGTAGACCCATAGTATCAGATTGTAACAGCGAAACATACCACGTTGCGGAATACATTGACCATTTCCTTAACCCCATCTCGCAAAAACACCCCAGTTATATAAAAGACACCTATGACTTCATCAACAAAATAAAATGCATAATAGTACCACATGATGCCTGGCTCTTCTCCATTGATGTCACAAATCTCTACACTAACATAGATACAATAACAGGTTTAAACACAGTCTCAAAATGGTTCAAACTTTATCCAGACATCAACAGACCAGACAACCAAATCCTACAATTATTACAAATTAGCCTAGAAAGAAATGACTTTGAATTCAATAACAAACACTTTTTACAAATAAAGGGCACAGCTATGGGAAAAAGGTTTGCACCAGCATATGCTAATATCTATATGGCTGACTGGGAACAGACGATACTAGAACAATGTACACTGCTACCTACCCACTACTACAGATTTTTAGATGACATTTGGGGAATCTGGCCCCATCCATTAACCGAATTCAACACTTTTATACAGAAACTCAATCACCATCACCCTCACATTAAAGTAACGAGCACCATTCACAAGACCGAAATTAATTTTCTGGACACTTGCACTTATAAAGGTCCACAATTTTTGAGCACCAACACTTTAGACACAAAAGTTTTTTTTAAAGAAACCGATACACATACACTACTACATAGACACAGTTTCCATCCAAAGCACACCTTTAAAGGTCTTATCAAATCACAGTTATTAAGATTTCACCGCATCTGCACAGAAGACACAGAATTCAAGAAGGCCACCAATACACTATTTACAGCACTCTACAAGAGAGGGTACAGTAGAACCTTCCTCAGGAACATTAAAAAAACATTTTTGCAACCTAAAATTAAAGACAATAAAACTATTATACCTCTAATCACTACTTATTCCCAATATACAGTTCAAATCAACAACTCCATTAAACTAAACTTTCAAAAACAACAATCCAGACACCAGATACTCCCAAATCACAAAATTATATCTGCATATCGGAAAAACAAAAGTCTACATAACCTACTAGTCCATAGTAAATGCCAAAACACCAACCGAAAACCCAAGTCTAAACCAACCTACTTTCGTCAGCTGGCCTATATCACCAATACAAGCAATAAAACTGCATTCAAGTTACAGTCAGGCATCACACATAAAACAAAAAATGCAATATACCTCATTCAATGTAAAACTTGCAATTTAAAATACATCGGAGAGACTAAAAACCAGATTAGTACTAGAATAGGTCAACACATTTATAATATTAACAAACAAAAGGATAGACACACACATTTAGTGCAACACTTCATAGAACATCACACACAACAAATGACAGTTACAGGTCTAGAAACTAATCATAATTGGAATACAATGCAACGACAAATAAGAGAGAGACACTGGATTCACAAACTAAATACAATTTACCCATTAGGACTCAATGAAAGATTTAAAACAAACACAAAAAAAATCCCAGTAGTTGCCCTTAGACCTACCCACATTTAACTTCCTACACCCCAAAAAATTAAACTTCAATTTCAAGCAATTCATTCAGCTCAATCACAACCCCCAATTTTACAAGTCAAAAAATAAATAATAAGTCGAATCCCAAACTTACTCCTTAACCCTAAATACAAAACTACAACCTACCCTCTACCCCTTAATGTAGTCCCAAAATTTAATCTAAAACTTAAAAACTTAGCCCCAAAACCCAACCCTAACCTAACCTCAGACCCAACCCCAAAAACCCAACAAGGCCATCAAACTTAATCTCTAACCCAAATTTTAGACCCAATCCCTAAACTTTATCACCTAATTCAATCTCACAATTTAATTAGGCCCTCAAACTTAACCGCGAAATTTTACTCCTAAAACTCAACCCAAAAATACAATTAGACTAATTAAACTCAACACCTAACCTTAACTTAAGACTCAAACCCCAAACTTAACCCTTAAACTCAACCCTAAAATACAATTACCCCACAATTTAACTAGGCACTCAAACCTACCCCTAAACCCAATCCCTAAACCTAACCCTTAAACTCAACCCCCAACCCTAACCCCAACCCTAACCCCAACCCTAAATTTAACCTCAAATATGAATAACCCATAATTTAATTAGGCCTTCAAGCTTAAACCTACCCCTGAACCTAAACCCTAAACCTATCCCTTAAACTTAACCCTTAAACTCAACCCTAAAATAACCCCAACCCTAACCCTATCCCTTAAACTTAACCCTTAAACTCAACCCTAAAATAACCCCAACCCTAACCCTAAAATATAATTAGCCCACAATTTAACTAGGCACTCAAACCAACCTCTAAACCCAATCCCTAAACCTAACCATTATTCAAATGTAACCCTCAATCCTATCCCCAATAATCAATTTCACAACTTATCCTTAAATTTATTCCCCATAACTTATTCCCCCCCAAAACAAAACCCAGACTCCCTTAAAAACCTAGGTAATAGACTTCCAGACTCCATAATTAAATTTTAATCCCAATTCCAAACATTCCCCTTACTTTTAAGACGTATTCTTGTACATACAAACTTCACATCATTCAATTACACCACATCTCATCCCACTGAATTACCTTAACAAAACAGACTATAGAACGAATACTTTCGGATGCATCTTTTAAGGACACAACAATAGCCTCAACACCTGTGAGTGCCAGTGCACTTGAGGATGTCAGAGGAACCAAAGGTTTGATTCACCTGACAACCTCAATAACCTATTTTTTTAAACCTAACCAGCCAGTGCCACCAGGTTAGGCTACATGATAAGTCAACAAAATTCAAGAAATGTACAAATGATTGATACAGAAGAATTATACAGTTTGTTTCCTTTTGCAGATTATATTAAGATCAGGAGGTCAATTACACCTTTAAAAAGGGAATAAAAAAGACCAAAGCACTATGGGTACTTCATTTATTCAAAGGAGCCAATCCCATAGTGCATTATGAAGACCTAAAACCGCAGGATAATAACTGCAAATCACCAATATACTCACCTTCTATTACGGGAATTATATAGCACTTGAAAAAGCCTAACAATTGGCGAAACGTCGTGCAAATTCACCAAAAGATCAGGAGAAGAAGATCAACTTCAACCAACCCGGGTTGGAGAACAGTGGCTGGAGCGCTACGGCCACCAACACATTCATACTGTTATTTTCTGCAAACTCGGATACAGAACGGACAACACACCGGATACTAGGACTTGGAAGACTTTCAACGGAATTACAAGGGTAGGAATTGGACTTATTTACTCTTGCTTTTAAACCCAAAACCGGAAAAAAGTCATCCTACCTATGTACGATATATTGATGCATTTTGTATGACTTTTCTTTTATCTGTATTACTCCTGTATATTTTTGTTTTAAAAGACTTTTTTATGCTCTGTTTTTAGGATATTTTAAGCACATCATACTGAGGTTTCTTAAAGAACAACAATAGCAGAGCCTTTGTTTTTACTAGCTGGAGCAATTTGTTAATGCTAACTACAACATAATTTTTTCCTTTTTTTTAAAACCATTAATAAATAAATTGTCATACTATATAGTATTGTATCCTATCTACAAACACTATGGACAGAACACAAATGGTTAAACATTTCTACAAAATTATACAGATTAGTCATCACCTAACAATAACAAATAGTGCTATTTATCAAGACAAATTACCAATAGCCTTCCAAAGACAAACTAAAATACTAGGACAGTACATCAAACCTGCTATCCCTACATTTGATACTTTAGAACTACTGACGGCTAACGCAATTAATTGGATGCACACAAATTTACAGATATTGCAAGTACATTATGAAAATGCATTAAACACATTACTAGAAGACATTCTACAATACAAAGGAACGAACTGGAAAGATAAACTGGACCAAGCTATGACATGGGCAAAACGAAATTATGGAAATAGATTAAAGCCAGAAATTCTACATAAAACCAAGCACCGAATTGAAATCCTTCTAACTAATCAAACACAAATCGCATCAACAAATGGATTAATAGACACACAGAATGTTAATTCACAACTAAGTAATCCGTTTGCTCCTTTAGCCACACTAGAACCCAACCTATCTACACAGAGACCCAAAACTGCTAGATTCTACAGTAATGTGGTAGTTTCGGATTCACAAGGCATTCACTCGTCCCCTATAGAAGAAACTCCTATCCCTACAAGACTATCATATTCTAGTCCCTTGCTCCCACACAATATACCCAAACCAAGACCAACCATAATATCAACCCCAATAGAAGAAAACCCCAGCCTCCCTAGACTACCATATACTAGCCCCTTACCTCCCCGAACCATAGCCAAACCTAGACCAACCACAATACCAGCCCAGATACACCACTCTACAACAAATATGATTCCACTGGACAGCCCCATAATAGACACAAGTAATATTGACGCAGATCAGGATAATACTGATGGAACAGATTCACAATTCGAAAACAATGATAGCCTCAATACAACACCACCTCATGAAAATACACGATATACGGTTCATAGACACCCAAACACAGAGAGAAAACTAACAGATTGGCATTTAACTACAACAAAACCGATAGTAATCATAGGGGATTCCAATTTGGATACCATAGGGCAACACAATAATTCACATATACAAATCGATAGCTACCCAGGAGCCAAATTTATACATGCTGCCAGTATTCTAGAACGCACAGCCCTCAATAAGGAAGTACAACATCTAATCCTTTCATTTGGAATCAATAACAGGGACCAAAAAGTAAAAGAAACCGCAATTAAGCAATTACAGAAAATGGTTCGAACAGCAGAAATAAAATTTCCTCGGGCACAGATACATATCCCTATGATCAACTTTTCAACTCATCTGGAGGAACATACACAAAACAACATTAGAGAAATAAACTCATACATAATGAACAATTACAATAATATCACGTCAATAGACCCAACAACATATAGAACTCTCTCCGATGACATCCACTGGACTACCCAAACAGCACAAACAATCCTATACCACTGGATAAGGCATTTAAACTTATAAATCCTGTGAGCACAAACATTTCAGTGAACAGGAACACTACAGAATTAATACAACAGGACACACCTAACATATTGAACTTATCCAGAATATTCAGATTAAATATGGAACAGAGGAATCTCTTAAACAAAGGGCTTTCCTTTGTCCCGACCCCCGACCTTATTTTTTCTACACAGCTTAAAGCAGACATACAAACATATCATCGTAGATTAAAATTAGCAGATTTCTTTAAGGATACACAACATTCACCTAGACCTTTTATTCCCAAATCAACTTGGGAACCAAAAAATAATCAAATACATCCACATATAAGACAACTAATAACAACAGACCAAAATTACAGCTACAATATACAATACAATCAAGATAACCGCTTGGATAACCTAACACAGGGGGAAAGGAGAGCTTTACAACAATTACAAAAAAATAAGAACATTATTATAAAACCAGCGGATAAAGGGGGCAGAATAGTAATTATGGACAAAACACAATATCTAACAGAAGCATATAGACAACTAGACAATACAGAATATTATCAACAATTAACAGAACCCATTTACTTACAAAATCAAATATACATACGGGACATATTACAGACCCTTAGACATACACAATACATCAATAACAAACAGGAACAATATTTAAGAGGGACCAATGCACCCAGACCAAGACAATTTTATCTACTTCCAAAAATTCACAAACACCCTTCCACATGGACCATTCCCTATCAAATCCCCACTGGTAGACCCATAGTATCAGATTGTAACAGCGAAACATACCACATTGCGGAATACATTGACCATTTCCTTAACCCCATCTCGCAAAAACACCCCAGTTATATAAAAGACACCTATGACTTCATCAACAAAATAAAATGCATAATAGTACCACATGATGCCTGGCTCTTCTCCATTGATGTCACAAATCTCTACACTAACATAGATACAATAACAGGTTTAAACACAGTCTCAAAATGGTTCAAACTTTATCCAGACATCAACAGACCAGACAACCAAATCCTACAATTATTACAAATTAGCCTAGAAAGAAATGACTTTGAATTCAATAACAAACACTTTTTACAAATAAAGGGCACAGCTATGGGAAAAAGGTTTGCACCAGCATATGCTAATATCTATATGGCTGACTGGGAACAGACGATACTAGAACAATGTACACTGCTACCTACCCACTACTACAGATTTTTAGATGACATTTGGGGAATCTGGCCCCATCCATTAACCGAATTCAACACTTTTATACAGAAACTCAATCACCATCACCCTCACATTAAAGTAACGAGCACCATTCACAAGACCGAAATTAATTTTCTGGACACTTGCACTTATAAAGGTCCACAATTTTTGAGCACCAACACTTTAGACACAAAAGTTTTTTTTAAAGAAACCGATACACATACACTACTACATAGACACAGTTTCCATCCAAAGCACACCTTTAAAGGTCTTATCAAATCACAGTTATTAAGATTTCACCGCATCTGCACAGAAGACACAGAATTCAAGAAGGCCACCAATACACTATTTACAGCACTCTACAAGAGAGGGTACAGTAGAACCTTCCTCAGGAACATTAAAAAAACATTTTTGCAACCTAAAATTAAAGACAATAAAACTATTATACCTCTAATCACTACTTATTCCCAATATACAGTTCAAATCAACAACTCCATTAAACTAAACTTTCAAAAACAACAATCCAGACACCAGATACTCCCAAATCACAAAATTATATCTGCATATCGGAAAAACAAAAGTCTACATAACCTACTAGTCCATAGTAAATGCCAAAACACCAACCGAAAACCCAAGTCTAAACCAACCTACTTTCGTCAGCTGGCCTATATCACCAATACAAGCAATAAAACTGCATTCAAGTTACAGTCAGGCATCACACATAAAACAAAAAATGCAATATACCTCATTCAATGTAAAACTTGCAATTTAAAATACATCGGAGAGACTAAAAACCAGATTAGTACTAGAATAGGTCAACACATTTATAATATTAACAAACAAAAGGATAGACACACACATTTAGTGCAACACTTCATAGAACATCACACACAACAAATGACAGTTACAGGTCTAGAAACTAATCATAATTGGAATACAATGCAACGACAAATAAGAGAGAGACACTGGATTCACAAACTAAATACAATTTACCCATTAGGACTCAATGAAAGATTTAAAACAAACACAAAAAAAATCCCAGTAGTTGCCCTTAGACCTACCCACATTTAACTTCCTACACCCCAAAAAATTAAACTTCAATTTCAAGCAATTCATTCAGCTCAATCACAACCCCCAATTTTACAAGTCAAAAAATAAATAATAAGTCGAATCCCAAACTTACTCCTTAACCCTAAATACAAAACTACAACCTACCCTCTACCCCTTAATGTAGTCCCAAAATTTAATCTAAAACTTAAAAACTTAGCCCCAAAACCCAACCCTAACCTAACCTCAGACCCAACCCCAAAAACCCAACAAGGCCATCAAACTTAATCTCTAACCCAAATTTTAGACCCAATCCCTAAACTTTATCACCTAATTCAATCTCACAATTTAATTAGGCCCTCAAACTTAACCGCGAAATTTTACTCCTAAAACTCAACCCAAAAATAAAATTAGACTAATTAAACTCAACACCTAACCTTAACTTAAGACTCAAACCCCAAACTTAACCCTTAAACTCAACCCTAAAATACAATTACCCCACAATTTAACTAGGCACTCAAACCTACCCCTAAACCCAATCCCTAAACCTAACCCTTAAACTCAACCCCCAACCCTAACCCCAACCCTAACCCCAACCCTAAATTTAACCTCAAATATGAATAACCCATAATTTAATTAGGCCTTCAAGCTTAAACCTACCCCTGAACCTAAACCCTAAACCTATCCCTTAAACTTAACCCTTAAACTCAACCCTAAAATAACCCCAACCCTAACCCTATCCCTTAAACTTAACCCTTAAACTCAACCCTAAAATAACCCCAACCCTAACCCTAAAATATAATTAGCCCACAATTTAACTAGGCACTCAAACCAACCTCTAAACCCAATCCCTAAACCTAACCATTATTCAAATGTAACCCTCAATCCTATCCCCAATAATCAATTTCACAACTTATCCTTAAATTTATTCCCCATAACTTATTCCCCCCCAAAACAAAACCCAGACTCCCTTAAAAACCTAGGTAATAGACTTCCAGACTCCATAA
Organism: Amia ocellicauda; assembly: GCF_036373705.1. NCBI lineage: Eukaryota > Metazoa > Chordata > Actinopteri > Amiiformes > Amiidae > Amia > Amia ocellicauda. Next base: position 44,598 of record NW_027102823.1, read on the forward strand.
TTAAATTTTAATCCCAATTCCAAACATTCCCCTTACTTTTAAGACGTATTCTTGTACATACAAACTTCACATCATTCAATTACACCACATCTCATCCCACTGAATTACCTTAACAAAACAGACTATAGAACGAATACTTTCGGATGCATCTTTTAAGGACACAACAATAGCCTCAACACCTGTGAGTGCCAGTGCACTTGAGGATGTCAGAGGAACCAAAGGTTTGATTCACCTGACAACCTCAATAACCTATTTTTTTAAACCTAACCAGCCAGTGCCACCAGGTTAGGCTACATGATAAGTCAACAAAATTCAAGAAATGTACAAATGATTGATACAGAAGAATTATACAGTTTGTTTCCTTTTGCAGATTATATTAAGATCAGGAGGTCAATTACACCTTTAAAAAGGGAATAAAAAAGACCAAAGCACTATGGGTACTTCATTTATTCAAAGGAGCCAATCCCATAGTGCATTATGAAGACCTAAAACCGCAGGATAATAACTGCAAATCACCAATATACTCACCTTCTATTACGGGAATTATATAGCACTTGAAAAAGCCTAACAATTGGCGAAACGTCGTGCAAATTCACCAAAAGATCAGGAGAAGAAGATCAACTTCAACCAACCCGGGTTGGAGAACAGTGGCTGGAGCGCTACGGCCACCAACACATTCATACTGTTATTTTCTGCAAACTCGGATACAGAACGGACAACACACCGGATACTAGGACTTGGAAGACTTTCAACGGAATTACAAGGGTAGGAATTGGACTTATTTACTCTTGCTTTTAAACCCAAAACCGGAAAAAAGTCATCCTACCTATGTACGATATATTGATGCATTTTGTATGACTTTTCTTTTATCTGTATTACTCCTGTATATTTTTGTTTTAAAAGACTTTTTTATGCTCTGTTTTTAGGATATTTTAAGCACATCATACTGAGGTTTCTTAAAGAACAACAATAGCAGAGCCTTTGTTTTTACTAGCTGGAGCAATTTGTTAATGCTAACTACAACATAATTTTTTCCTTTTTTTTAAAACCATTAATAAATAAATTGTCATACTATATAGTATTGTATCCTATCTACAAACACTATGGACAGAACACAAATGGTTAAACATTTCTACAAAATTATACAGATTAGTCATCACCTAACAATAACAAATAGTGCTATTTATCAAGACAAATTACCAATAGCCTTCCAAAGACAAACTAAAATACTAGGACAGTACATCAAACCTGCTATCCCTACATTTGATACTTTAGAACTACTGACGGCTAACGCAATTAATTGGATGCACACAAATTTACAGATATTGCAAGTACATTATGAAAATGCATTAAACACATTACTAGAAGACATTCTACAATACAAAGGAACGAACTGGAAAGATAAACTGGACCAAGCTATGACATGGGCAAAACGAAATTATGGAAATAGATTAAAGCCAGAAATTCTACATAAAACCAAGCACCGAATTGAAATCCTTCTAACTAATCAAACACAAATCGCATCAACAAATGGATTAATAGACACACAGAATGTTAATTCACAACTAAGTAATCCGTTTGCTCCTTTAGCCACACTAGAACCCAACCTATCTACACAGAGACCCAAAACTGCTAGATTCTACAGTAATGTGGTAGTTTCGGATTCACAAGGCATTCACTCGTCCCCTATAGAAGAAACTCCTATCCCTACAAGACTATCATATTCTAGTCCCTTGCTCCCACACAATATACCCAAACCAAGACCAACCATAATATCAACCCCAATAGAAGAAAACCCCAGCCTCCCTAGACTACCATATACTAGCCCCTTACCTCCCCGAACCATAGCCAAACCTAGACCAACCACAATACCAGCCCAGATACACCACTCTACAACAAATATGATTCCACTGGACAGCCCCATAATAGACACAAGTAATATTGACGCAGATCAGGATAATACTGATGGAACAGATTCACAATTCGAAAACAATGATAGCCTCAATACAACACCACCTCATGAAAATACACGATATACGGTTCATAGACACCCAAACACAGAGAGAAAACTAACAGATTGGCATTTAACTACAACAAAACCGATAGTAATCATAGGGGATTCCAATTTGGATACCATAGGGCAACACAATAATTCACATATACAAATCGATAGCTACCCAGGAGCCAAATTTATACATGCTGCCAGTATTCTAGAACGCACAGCCCTCAATAAGGAAGTACAACATCTAATCCTTTCATTTGGAATCAATAACAGGGACCAAAAAGTAAAAGAAACCGCAATTAAGCAATTACAGAAAATGGTTCGAACAGCAGAAATAAAATTTCCTCGGGCACAGATACATATCCCTATGATCAACTTTTCAACTCATCTGGAGGAACATACACAAAACAACATTAGAGAAATAAACTCATACATAATGAACAATTACAATAATATCACGTCAATAGACCCAACAACATATAGAACTCTCTCCGATGACATCCACTGGACTACCCAAACAGCACAAACAATCCTATACCACTGGATAAGGCATTTAAACTTATAAATCCTGTGAGCACAAACATTTCAGTGAACAGGAACACTACAGAATTAATACAACAGGACACACCTAACATATTGAACTTATCCAGAATATTCAGATTAAATATGGAACAGAGGAATCTCTTAAACAAAGGGCTTTCCTTTGTCCCGACCCCCGACCTTATTTTTTCTACACAGCTTAAAGCAGACATACAAACATATCATCGTAGATTAAAATTAGCAGATTTCTTTAAGGATACACAACATTCACCTAGACCTTTTATTCCCAAATCAACTTGGGAACCAAAAAATAATCAAATACATCCACATATAAGACAACTAATAACAACAGACCAAAATTACAGCTACAATATACAATACAATCAAGATAACCGCTTGGATAACCTAACACAGGGGGAAAGGAGAGCTTTACAACAATTACAAAAAAATAAGAACATTATTATAAAACCAGCGGATAAAGGGGGCAGAATAGTAATTATGGACAAAACACAATATCTAACAGAAGCATATAGACAACTAGACAATACAGAATATTATCAACAATTAACAGAACCCATTTACTTACAAAATCAAATATACATACGGGACATATTACAGACCCTTAGACATACACAATACATCAATAACAAACAGGAACAATATTTAAGAGGGACCAATGCACCCAGACCAAGACAATTTTATCTACTTCCAAAAATTCACAAACACCCTTCCACATGGACCATTCCCTATCAAATCCCCACTGGTAGACCCATAGTATCAGATTGTAACAGCGAAACATACCACATTGCGGAATACATTGACCATTTCCTTAACCCCATCTCGCAAAAACACCCCAGTTATATAAAAGACACCTATGACTTCATCAACAAAATAAAATGCATAATAGTACCACATGATGCCTGGCTCTTCTCCATTGATGTCACAAATCTCTACACTAACATAGATACAATAACAGGTTTAAACACAGTCTCAAAATGGTTCAAACTTTATCCAGACATCAACAGACCAGACAACCAAATCCTACAATTATTACAAATTAGCCTAGAAAGAAATGACTTTGAATTCAATAACAAACACTTTTTACAAATAAAGGGCACAGCTATGGGAAAAAGGTTTGCACCAGCATATGCTAATATCTATATGGCTGACTGGGAACAGACGATACTAGAACAATGTACACTGCTACCTACCCACTACTACAGACTTTTAGATGACATTTGGGGAATCTGGCCCCATCCATTAACCGAATTCAACACTTTTATACAGAAACTCAATCACCATCACCCTCACATTAAAGTAACGAGCACCATTCACAAGACCGAAATTAATTTTCTGGACACTTGCACTTATAAAGGTCCACAATTTTTGAGCACCAACACTTTAGACACAAAAGTTTTTTTTAAAGAAACCGATACACATACACTACTACATAGACACAGTTTCCATCCAAAGCACACCTTTAAAGGTCTTATCAAATCACAGTTATTAAGATTTCACCGCATCTGCACAGAAGACACAGAATTCAAGAAGGCCACCAATACACTATTTACAGCACTCTACAAGAGAGGGTACAGTAGAACCTTCCTCAGGAACATTAAAAAAACATTTTTGCAACCTAAAATTAAAGACAATAAAACTATTATACCTCTAATCACTACTTATTCCCAATATACAGTTCAAATCAACAACTCCATTAAACTAAACTTTCAAAAACAACAATCCAGACACCAGATACTCCCAAATCACAAAATTATATCTGCATATCGGAAAAACAAAAGTCTACATAACCTACTAGTCCATAGTAAATGCCAAAACACCAACCGAAAACCCAAGTCTAAACCAACCTACTTTCGTCAGCTGGCCTATATCACCAATACAAGCAATAAAACTGCATTCAAGTTACAGTCAGGCATCACACATAAAACAAAAAATGCAATATACCTCATTCAATGTAAAACTTGCAATTTAAAATACATCGGAGAGACTAAAAACCAGATTAGTACTAGAATAGGTCAACACATTTATAATATTAACAAACAAAAGGATAGACACACACATTTAGTGCAACACTTCATAGAACATCACACACAACAAATGACAGTTACAGGTCTAGAAACTAATCATAATTGGAATACAATGCAACGACAAATAAGAGAGAGACACTGGATTCACAAACTAAATACAATTTACCCATTAGGACTCAATGAAAGATTTAAAACAAACACAAAAAAAATCCCAGTAGTTGCCCTTAGACCTACCCACATTTAACTTCCTACACCCCAAAAAATTAAACTTCAATTTCAAGCAATTCATTCAGCTCAATCACAACCCCCAATTTTACAAGTCAAAAAATAAATAATAAGTCGAATCCCAAACTTACTCCTTAACCCTAAATACAAAACTACAACCTACCCTCTACCCCTTAATGTAGTCCCAAAATTTAATCTAAAACTTAAAAACTTAGCCCCAAAACCCAACCCTAACCTAACCTCAGACCCAACCCCAAAAACCCAACAAGGCCATCAAACTTAATCTCTAACCCAAATTTTAGACCCAATCCCTAAACTTTATCACCTAATTCAATCTCACAATTTAATTAGGCCCTCAAACTTAACCGCGAAATTTTACTCCTAAAACTCAACCCAAAAATACAATTAGACTAATTAAACTCAACACCTAACCTTAACTTAAGACTCAAACCCCAAACTTAACCCTTAAACTCAACCCTAAAATACAATTACCCCACAATTTAACTAGGCACTCAAACCTACCCCTAAACCCAATCCCTAAACCTAACCCTTAAACTCAACCCCCAACCCTAACCCCAACCCTAACCCCAACCCTAAATTTAACCTCAAATATGAATAACCCATAATTTAATTAGGCCTTCAAGCTTAAACCTACCCCTGAACCTAAACCCTAAACCTATCCCTTAAACTTAACCCTTAAACTCAACCCTAAAATAACCCCAACCCTAACCCTATCCCTTAAACTTAACCCTTAAACTCAACCCTAAAATAACCCCAACCCTAACCCTAAAATATAATTAGCCCACAATTTAACTAGGCACTCAAACCAACCTCTAAACCCAATCCCTAAACCTAACCATTATTCAAATGTAACCCTCAATCCTATCCCCAATAATCAATTTCACAACTTATCCTTAAATTTATTCCCCATAACTTATTCCCCCCCAAAACAAAACCCAGACTCCCTTAAAAACCTAGGTAATAGACTTCCAGACTCCATAATTAAATTTTAATCCCAATTCCAAACATTCCCCTTACTTTTAAGACGTATTCTTGTACATACAAACTTCACATCATTCAATTACACCACATCTCATCCCACTGAATTACCTTAACAAAACAGACTATAGAACGAATACTTTCGGATGCATCTTTTAAGGACACAACAATAGCCTCAACACCTGTGAGTGCCAGTGCACTTGAGGATGTCAGAGGAACCAAAGGTTTGATTCACCTGACAACCTCAATAACCTATTTTTTTAAACCTAACCAGCCAGTGCCACCAGGTTAGGCTACATGATAAGTCAACAAAATTCAAGAAATGTACAAATGATTGATACAGAAGAATTATACAGTTTGTTTCCTTTTGCAGATTATATTAAGATCAGGAGGTCAATTACACCTTTAAAAAGGGAATAAAAAAGACCAAAGCACTATGGGTACTTCATTTATTCAAAGGAGCCAATCCCATAGTGCATTATGAAGACCTAAAACCGCAGGATAATAACTGCAAATCACCAATATACTCACCTTCTATTACGGGAATTATATAGCACTTGAAAAAGCCTAACAATTGGCGAAACGTCGTGCAAATTCACCAAAAGATCAGGAGAAGAAGATCAACTTCAACCAACCCGGGTTGGAGAACAGTGGCTGGAGCGCTACGGCCACCAACACATTCATACTGTTATTTTCTGCAAACTCGGATACAGAACGGACAACACACCGGATACTAGGACTTGGAAGACTTTCAACGGAATTACAAGGGTAGGAATTGGACTTATTTACTCTTGCTTTTAAACCCAAAACCGGAAAAAAGTCATCCTACCTATGTACGATATATTGATGCATTTTGTATGACTTTTCTTTTATCTGTATTACTCCTGTATATTTTTGTTTTAAAAGACTTTTTTATGCTCTGTTTTTAGGATATTTTAAGCACATCATACTGAGGTTTCTTAAAGAACAACAATAGCAGAGCCTTTGTTTTTACTAGCTGGAGCAATTTGTTAATGCTAACTACAACATAATTTTTTCCTTTTTTTTAAAACCATTAATAAATAAATTGTCATACTATATAGTATTGTATCCTATCTACAAACACTATGGACAGAACACAAATGGTTAAACATTTCTACAAAATTATACAGATTAGTCATCACCTAACAATAACAAATAGTGCTATTTATCAAGACAAATTACCAATAGCCTTCCAAAGACAAACTAAAATACTAGGACAGTACATCAAACCTGCTATCCCTACATTTGATACTTTAGAACTACTGACGGCTAACGCAATTAATTGGATGCACACAAATTTACAGATATTGCAAGTACATTATGAAAATGCATTAAACACATTACTAGAAGACATTCTACAATACAAAGGAACGAACTGGAAAGATAAACTGGACCAAGCTATGACATGGGCAAAACGAAATTATGGAAATAGATTAAAGCCAGAAATTCTACATAAAACCAAGCACCGAATTGAAATCCTTCTAACTAATCAAACACAAATCGCATCAACAAATGGATTAATAGACACACAGAATGTTAATTCACAACTAAGTAATCCGTTTGCTCCTTTAGCCACACTAGAACCCAACCTATCTACACAGAGACCCAAAACTGCTAGATTCTACAGTAATGTGGTAGTTTCGGATTCACAAGGCATTCACTCGTCCCCTATAGAAGAAACTCCTATCCCTACAAGACTATCATATTCTAGTCCCTTGCTCCCACACAATATACCCAAACCAAGACCAACCATAATATCAACCCCAATAGAAGAAAACCCCAGCCTCCCTAGACTACCATATACTAGCCCCTTACCTCCCCGAACCATAGCCAAACCTAGACCAACCACAATACCAGCCCAGATACACCACTCTACAACAAATATGATTCCACTGGACAGCCCCATAATAGACACAAGTAATATTGACGCAGATCAGGATAATACTGATGGAACAGATTCACAATTCGAAAACAATGATAGCCTCAATACAACACCACCTCATGAAAATACACGATATACGGTTCATAGACACCCAAACACAGAGAGAAAACTAACAGATTGGCATTTAACTACAACAAAACCGATAGTAATCATAGGGGATTCCAATTTGGATACCATAGGGCAACACAATAATTCACATATACAAATCGATAGCTACCCAGGAGCCAAATTTATACATGCTGCCAGTATTCTAGAACGCACAGCCCTCAATAAGGAAGTACAACATCTAATCCTTTCATTTGGAATCAATAACAGGGACCAAAAAGTAAAAGAAACCGCAATTAAGCAATTACAGAAAATGGTTCGAACAGCAGAAATAAAATTTCCTCGGGCACAGATACATATCCCTATGATCAACTTTTCAACTCATCTGGAGGAACATACACAAAACAACATTAGAGAAATAAACTCATACATAATGAACAATTACAATAATATCACGTCAATAGACCCAACAACATATAGAACTCTCTCCGATGACATCCACTGGACTACCCAAACAGCACAAACAATCCTATACCACTGGATAAGGCATTTAAACTTATAAATCCTGTGAGCACAAACATTTCAGTGAACAGGAACACTACAGAATTAATACAACAGGACACACCTAACATATTGAACTTATCCAGAATATTCAGATTAAATATGGAACAGAGGAATCTCTTAAACAAAGGGCTTTCCTTTGTCCCGACCCCCGACCTTATTTTTTCTACACAGCTTAAAGCAGACATACAAACATATCATCGTAGATTAAAATTAGCAGATTTCTTTAAGGATACACAACATTCACCTAGACCTTTTATTCCCAAATCAACTTGGGAACCAAAAAATAATCAAATACATCCACATATAAGACAACTAATAACAACAGACCAAAATTACAGCTACAATATACAATACAATCAAGATAACCGCTTGGATAACCTAACACAGGGGGAAAGGAGAGCTTTACAACAATTACAAAAAAATAAGAACATTATTATAAAACCAGCGGATAAAGGGGGCAGAATAGTAATTATGGACAAAACACAATATCTAACAGAAGCATATAGACAACTAGACAATACAGAATATTATCAACAATTAACAGAACCCATTTACTTACAAAATCAAATATACATACGGGACATATTACAGACCCTTAGACATACACAATACATCAATAACAAACAGGAACAATATTTAAGAGGGACCAATGCACCCAGACCAAGACAATTTTATCTACTTCCAAAAATTCACAAACACCCTTCCACATGGACCATTCCCTATCAAATCCCCACTGGTAGACCCATAGTATCAGATTGTAACAGCGAAACATACCACATTGCGGAATACATTGACCATTTCCTTAACCCCATCTCGCAAAAACACCCCAGTTATATAAAAGACACCTATGACTTCATCAACAAAATAAAATGCATAATAGTACCACATGATGCCTGGCTCTTCTCCATTGATGTCACAAATCTCTACACTAACATAGATACAATAACAGGTTTAAACACAGTCTCAAAATGGTTCAAACTTTATCCAGACATCAACAGACCAGACAACCAAATCCTACAATTATTACAAATTAGCCTAGAAAGAAATGACTTTGAATTCAATAACAAACACTTTTTACAAATAAAGGGCACAGCTATGGGAAAAAGGTTTGCACCAGCATATGCTAATATCTATATGGCTGACTGGGAACAGACGATACTAGAACAATGTACACTGCTACCTACCCACTACTACAGATTTTTAGATGACATTTGGGGAATCTGGCCCCATCCATTAACCGAATTCAACACTTTTATACAGAAACTCAATCACCATCACCCTCACATTAAAGTAACGAGCACCATTCACAAGACCGAAATTAATTTTCTGGACACTTGCACTTATAAAGGTCCACAATTTTTGAGCACCAACACTTTAGACACAAAAGTTTTTTTTAAAGAAACCGATACACATACACTACTACATAGACACAGTTTCCATCCAAAGCACACCTTTAAAGGTCTTATCAAATCACAGTTATTAAGATTTCACCGCATCTGCACAGAAGACACAGAATTCAAGAAGGCCACCAATACACTATTTACAGCACTCTACAAGAGAGGGTACAGTAGAACCTTCCTCAGGAACATTAAAAAAACATTTTTGCAACCTAAAATTAAAGACAATAAAACTATTATACCTCTAATCACTACTTATTCCCAATATACAGTTCAAATCAACAACTCCATTAAACTAAACTTTCAAAAACAACAATCCAGACACCAGATACTCCCAAATCACAAAATTATATCTGCATATCGGAAAAACAAAAGTCTACATAACCTACTAGTCCATAGTAAATGCCAAAACACCAACCGAAAACCCAAGTCTAAACCAACCTACTTTCGTCAGCTGGCCTATATCACCAATACAAGCAATAAAACTGCATTCAAGTTACAGTCAGGCATCACACATAAAACAAAAAATGCAATATACCTCATTCAATGTAAAACTTGCAATTTAAAATACATCGGAGAGACTAAAAACCAGATTAGTACTAGAATAGGTCAACACATTTATAATATTAACAAACAAAAGGATAGACACACACATTTAGTGCAACACTTCATAGAACATCACACACAACAAATGACAGTTACAGGTCTAGAAACTAATCATAATTGGAATACAATGCAACGACAAATAAGAGAGAGACACTGGATTCACAAACTAAATACAATTTACCCATTAGGACTCAATGAAAGATTTAAAACAAACACAAAAAAAATCCCAGTAGTTGCCCTTAGACCTACCCACATTTAACTTCCTACACCCCAAAAAATTAAACTTCAATTTCAAGCAATTCATTCAGCTCAATCACAACCCCCAATTTTACAAGTCAAAAAATAAATAATAAGTCGAATCCCAAACTTACTCCTTAACCCTAAATACAAAACTACAACCTACCCTCTACCCCTTAATGTAGTCCCAAAATTTAATCTAAAACTTAAAAACTTAGCCCCAAAACCCAACCCTAACCTAACCTCAGACCCAACCCCAAAAACCCAACAAGGCCATCAAACTTAATCTCTAACCCAAATTTTAGACCCAATCCCTAAACTTTATCACCTAATTCAATCTCACAATTTAATTAGGCCCTCAAACTTAACCGCGAAATTTTACTCCTAAAACTCAACCCAAAAATACAATTAGACTAATTAAACTCAACACCTAACCTTAACTTAAGACTCAAACCCCAAACTTAACCCTTAAACTCAACCCTAAAATACAATTACCCCACAATTTAACTAGGCACTCAAACCTACCCCTAAACCCAATCCCTAAACCTAACCCTTAAACTCAACCCCCAACCCTAACCCCAACCCTAACCCCAACCCTAAATTTAACCTCAAATATGAATAACCCATAATTTAATTAGGCCTTCAAGCTTAAACCTACCCCTGAACCTAAACCCTAAACCTATCCCTTAAACTTAACCCTTAAACTCAACCCTAAAATAACCCCAACCCTAACCCTATCCCTTAAACTTAACCCTTAAACTCAACCCTAAAATAACCCCAACCCTAACCCTAAAATATAATTAGCCCACAATTTAACTAGGCACTCAAACCAACCTCTAAACCCAATCCCTAAACCTAACCATTATTCAAATGTAACCCTCAATCCTATCCCCAATAATCAATTTCACAACTTATCCTTAAATTTATTCCCCATAACTTATTCCCCCCCAAAACAAAACCCAGACTCCCTTAAAAACCTAGGTAATAGACTTCCAGACTCCATAATTAAATTTTAATCCCAATTCCAAACATTCCCCTTACTTTTAAGACGTATTCTTGTACATACAAACTTCACATCATTCAATTACACCACATCTCATCCCACTGAATTACCTTAACAAAACAGACTATAGAACGAATACTTTCGGATGCATCTTTTAAGGACACAACAATAGCCTCAACACCTGTGAGTGCCAGTGCACTTGAGGATGTCAGAGGAACCAAAGGTTTGATTCACCTGACAACCTCAATAACCTATTTTTTTAAACCTAACCAGCCAGTGCCACCAGGTTAGGCTACATGATAAGTCAACAAAATTCAAGAAATGTACAAATGATTGATACAGAAGAATTATACAGTTTGTTTCCTTTTGCAGATTATATTAAGATCAGGAGGTCAATTACACCTTTAAAAAGGGAATAAAAAAGACCAAAGCACTATGGGTACTTCATTTATTCAAAGGAGCCAATCCCATAGTGCATTATGAAGACCTAAAACCGCAGGATAATAACTGCAAATCACCAATATACTCACCTTCTATTACGGGAATTATATAGCACTTGAAAAAGCCTAACAATTGGCGAAACGTCGTGCAAATTCACCAAAAGATCAGGAGAAGAAGATCAACTTCAACCAACCCGGGTTGGAGAACAGTGGCTGGAGCGCTACGGCCACCAACACATTCATACTGTTATTTTCTGCAAACTCGGATACAGAACGGACAACACACCGGATACTAGGACTTGGAAGACTTTCAACGGAATTACAAGGGTAGGAATTGGACTTATTTACTCTTGCTTTTAAACCCAAAACCGGAAAAAAGTCATCCTACCTATGTACGATATATTGATGCATTTTGTATGACTTTTCTTTTATCTGTATTACTCCTGTATATTTTTGTTTTAAAAGACTTTTTTATGCTCTGTTTTTAGGATATTTTAAGCACATCATACTGAGGTTTCTTAAAGAACAACAATAGCAGAGCCTTTGTTTTTACTAGCTGGAGCAATTTGTTAATGCTAACTACAACATAATTTTTTCCTTTTTTTTAAAACCATTAATAAATAAATTGTCATACTATATAGTATTGTATCCTATCTACAAACACTATGGACAGAACACAAATGGTTAAACATTTCTACAAAATTATACAGATTAGTCATCACCTAACAATAACAAATAGTGCTATTTATCAAGACAAATTACCAATAGCCTTCCAAAGACAAACTAAAATACTAGGACAGTACATCAAACCTGCTATCCCTACATTTGATACTTTAGAACTACTGACGGCTAACGCAATTAATTGGATGCACACAAATTTACAGATATTGCAAGTACATTATGAAAATGCATTAAACACATTACTAGAAGACATTCTACAATACAAAGGAACGAACTGGAAAGATAAACTGGACCAAGCTATGACATGGGCAAAACGAAATTATGGAAATAGATTAAAGCCAGAAATTCTACATAAAACCAAGCACCGAATTGAAATCCTTCTAACTAATCAAACACAAATCGCATCAACAAATGGATTAATAGACGCACAGAATGTTAATTCACAACTAAGTAATCCGTTTGCTCCTTTAGCCACACTAGAACCCAACCTATCTACACAGAGACCCAAAACTGCTAGATTCTACAGTAATGTGGTAGTTTCGGATTCACAAGGCATTCACTCGTCCCCTATAGAAGAAACTCCTATCCCTACAAGACTATCATATTCTAGTCCCTTGCTCCCACACAATATACCCAAACCAAGACCAACCATAATATCAACCCCAATAGAAGAAAACCCCAGCCTCCCTAGACTACCATATACTAGCCCCTTACCTCCCCGAACCATAGCCAAACCTAGACCAACCACAATACCAGCCCAGATACACCACTCTACAACAAATATGATTCCACTGGACAGCCCCATAATAGACACAAGTAATATTGACGCAGATCAGGATAATACTGATGGAACAGATTCACAATTCGAAAACAATGATAGCCTCAATACAACACCACCTCATGAAAATACACGATATACGGTTCATAGACACCCAAACACAGAGAGAAAACTAACAGATTGGCATTTAACTACAACAAAACCGATAGTAATCATAGGGGATTCCAATTTGGATACCATAGGGCAACACAATAATTCACATATACAAATCGATAGCTACCCAGGAGCCAAATTTATACATGCTGCCAGTATTCTAGAACGCACAGCCCTCAATAAGGAAGTACAACATCTAATCCTTTCATTTGGAATCAATAACAGGGACCAAAAAGTAAAAGAAACCGCAATTAAGCAATTACAGAAAATGGTTCGAACAGCAGAAATAAAATTTCCTCGGGCACAGATACATATCCCTATGATCAACTTTTCAACTCATCTGGAGGAACATACACAAAACAACATTAGAGAAATAAACTCATACATAATGAACAATTACAATAATATCACGTCAATAGACCCAACAACATATAGAACTCTCTCCGATGACATCCACTGGACTACCCAAACAGCACAAACAATCCTATACCACTGGATAAGGCATTTAAACTTATAAATCCTGTGAGCACAAACATTTCAGTGAACAGGAACACTACAGAATTAATACAACAGGACACACCTAACATATTGAACTTATCCAGAATATTCAGATTAAATATGGAACAGAGGAATCTCTTAAACAAAGGGCTTTCCTTTGTCCCGACCCCCGACCTTATTTTTTCTACACAGCTTAAAGCAGACATACAAACATATCATCGTAGATTAAAATTAGCAGATTTCTTTAAGGATACACAACATTCACCTAGACCTTTTATTCCCAAATCAACTTGGGAACCAAAAAATAATCAAATACATCCACATATAAGACAACTAATAACAACAGACCAAAATTACAGCTACAATATACAATACAATCAAGATAACCGCTTGGATAACCTAACACAGGGGGAAAGGAGAGCTTTACAACAATTACAAAAAAATAAGAACATTATTATAAAACCAGCGGATAAAGGGGGCAGAATAGTAATTATGGACAAAACACAATATCTAACAGAAGCATATAGACAACTAGACAATACAGAATATTATCAACAATTAACAGAACCCATTTACTTACAAAATCAAATATACATACGGGACATATTACAGACCCTTAGACATACACAATACATCAATAACAAACAGGAACAATATTTAAGAGGGACCAATGCACCCAGACCAAGACAATTTTATCTACTTCCAAAAATTCACAAACACCCTTCCACATGGACCATTCCCTATCAAATCCCCACTGGTAGACCCATAGTATCAGATTGTAACAGCGAAACATACCACATTGCGGAATACATTGACCATTTCCTTAACCCCATCTCGCAAAAACACCCCAGTTATATAAAAGACACCTATGACTTCATCAACAAAATAAAATGCATAATAGTACCACATGATGCCTGGCTCTTCTCCATTGATGTCACAAATCTCTACACTAACATAGATACAATAACAGGTTTAAACACAGTCTCAAAATGGTTCAAACTTTATCCAGACATCAACAGACCAGACAACCAAATCCTACAATTATTACAAATTAGCCTAGAAAGAAATGACTTTGAATTCAATAACAAACACTTTTTACAAATAAAGGGCACAGCTATGGGAAAAAGGTTTGCACCAGCATATGCTAATATCTATATGGCTGACTGGGAACAGACGATACTAGAACAATGTACACTGCTACCTACCCACTACTACAGATTTTTAGATGACATTTGGGGAATCTGGCCCCATCCATTAACCGAATTCAACACTTTTATACAGAAACTCAATCACCATCACCCTCACATTAAAGTAACGAGCACCATTCACAAGACCGAAATTAATTTTCTGGACACTTGCACTTATAAAGGTCCACAATTTTTGAGCACCAACACTTTAGACACAAAAGTTTTTTTTAAAGAAACCGATACACATACACTACTACATAGACACAGTTTCCATCCAAAGCACACCTTTAAAGGTCTTATCAAATCACAGTTATTAAGATTTCACCGCATCTGCACAGAAGACACAGAATTCAAGAAGGCCACCAATACACTATTTACAGCACTCTACAAGAGAGGGTACAGTAGAACCTTCCTCAGGAACATTAAAAAAACATTTTTGCAACCTAAAATTAAAGACAATAAAACTATTATACCTCTAATCACTACTTATTCCCAATATACAGTTCAAATCAACAACTCCATTAAACTAAACTTTCAAAAACAACAATCCAGACACCAGATACTCCCAAATCACAAAATTATATCTGCATATCGGAAAAACAAAAGTCTACATAACCTACTAGTCCATAGTAAATGCCAAAACACCAACCGAAAACCCAAGTCTAAACCAACCTACTTTCGTCAGCTGGCCTATATCACCAATACAAGCAATAAAACTGCATTCAAGTTACAGTCAGGCATCACACATAAAACAAAAAATGCAATATACCTCATTCAATGTAAAACTTGCAATTTAAAATACATCGGAGAGACTAAAAACCAGATTAGTACTAGAATAGGTCAACACATTTATAATATTAACAAACAAAAGGATAGACACACACATTTAGTGCAACACTTCATAGAACATCACACACAACAAATGACAGTTACAGGTCTAGAAACTAATCATAATTGGAATACAATGCAACGACAAATAAGAGAGAGACACTGGATTCACAAACTAAATACAATTTACCCATTAGGACTCAATGAAAGATTTAAAACAAACACAAAAAAAATCCCAGTAGTTGCCCTTAGACCTACCCACATTTAACTTCCTACACCCCAAAAAATTAAACTTCAATTTCAAGCAATTCATTCAGCTCAATCACAACCCCCAATTTTACAAGTCAAAAAATAAATAATAAGTCGAATCCCAAACTTACTCCTTAACCCTAAATACAAAACTACAACCTACCCTCTACCCCTTAATGTAGTCCCAAAATTTAATCTAAAACTTAAAAACTTAGCCCCAAAACCCAACCCTAACCTAACCTCAGACCCAACCCCAAAAACCCAACAAGGCCATCAAACTTAATCTCTAACCCAAATTTTAGACCCAATCCCTAAACTTTATCACCTAATTCAATCTCACAATTTAATTAGGCCCTCAAACTTAACCGCGAAATTTTACTCCTAAAACTCAACCCAAAAATACAATTAGACTAATTAAACTCAACACCTAACCTTAACTTAAGACTCAAACCCCAAACTTAACCCTTAAACTCAACCCTAAAATACAATTACCCCACAATTTAACTAGGCACTCAAACCTACCCCTAAACCCAATCCCTAAACCTAACCCTTAAACTCAACCCCCAACCCTAACCCCAACCCTAACCCCAACCCTAAATTTAACCTCAAATATGAATAACCCATAATTTAATTAGGCCTTCAAGCTTAAACCTACCCCTGAACCTAAACCCTAAACCTATCCCTTAAACTTAACCCTTAAACTCAACCCTAAAATAACCCCAACCCTAACCCTATCCCTTAAACTTAACCCTTAAACTCAACCCTAAAATAACCCCAACCCTAACCCTAAAATATAATTAGCCCACAATTTAACTAGGCACTCAAACCAACCTCTAAACCCAATCCCTAAACCTAACCATTATTCAAATGTAACCCTCAATCCTATCCCCAATAATCAATTTCACAACTTATCCTTAAATTTATTCCCCATAACTTATTCCCCCCCAAAACAAAACCCAGACTCCCTTAAAAACCTAGGTAATAGACTTCCAGACTCCATAATTAAATTTTAATCCCAATTCCAAACATTCCCCTTACTTTTAAGACGTATTCTTGTACATACAAACTTCACATCATTCAATTACACCACATCTCATCCCACTGAATTACCTTAACAAAACAGACTATAGAACGAATACTTTCGGATGCATCTTTTAAGGACACAACAATAGCCTCAACACCTGTGAGTGCCAGTGCACTTGAGGATGTCAGAGGAACCAAAGGTTTGATTCACCTGACAACCTCAATAACCTATTTTTTTAAACCTAACCAGCCAGTGCCACCAGGTTAGGCTACATGATAAGTCAACAAAATTCAAGAAATGTACAAATGATTGATACAGAAGAATTATACAGTTTGTTTCCTTTTGCAGATTATATTAAGATCAGGAGGTCAATTACACCTTTAAAAAGGGAATAAAAAAGACCAAAGCACTATGGGTACTTCATTTATTCAAAGGAGCCAATCCCATAGTGCATTATGAAGACCTAAAACCGCAGGATAATAACTGCAAATCACCAATATACTCACCTTCTATTACGGGAATTATATAGCACTTGAAAAAGCCTAACAATTGGCGAAACGTCGTGCAAATTCACCAAAAGATCAGGAGAAGAAGATCAACTTCAACCAACCCGGGTTGGAGAACAGTGGCTGGAGCGCTACGGCCACCAACACATTCATACTGTTATTTTCTGCAAACTCGGATACAGAACGGACAACACACCGGATACTAGGACTTGGAAGACTTTCAACGGAATTACAAGGGTAGGAATTGGACTTATTTACTCTTGCTTTTAAACCCAAAACCGGAAAAAAGTCATCCTACCTATGTACGATATATTGATGCATTTTGTATGACTTTTCTTTTATCTGTATTACTCCTGTATATTTTTGTTTTAAAAGACTTTTTTATGCTCTGTTTTTAGGATATTTTAAGCACATCATACTGAGGTTTCTTAAAGAACAACAATAGCAGAGCCTTTGTTTTTACTAGCTGGAGCAATTTGTTAATGCTAACTACAACATAATTTTTTCCTTTTTTTTAAAACCATTAATAAATAAATTGTCATACTATATAGTATTGTATCCTATCTACAAACACTATGGACAGAACACAAATGGTTAAACATTTCTACAAAATTATACAGATTAGTCATCACCTAACAATAACAAATAGTGCTATTTATCAAGACAAATTACCAATAGCCTTCCAAAGACAAACTAAAATACTAGGACAGTACATCAAACCTGCTATCCCTACATTTGATACTTTAGAACTACTGACGGCTAACGCAATTAATTGGATGCACACAAATTTACAGATATTGCAAGTACATTATGAAAATGCATTAAACACATTACTAGAAGACATTCTACAATACAAAGGAACGAACTGGAAAGATAAACTGGACCAAGCTATGACATGGGCAAAACGAAATTATGGAAATAGATTAAAGCCAGAAATTCTACATAAAACCAAGCACCGAATTGAAATCCTTCTAACTAATCAAACACAAATCGCATCAACAAATGGATTAATAGACACACAGAATGTTAATTCACAACTAAGTAATCCGTTTGCTCCTTTAGCCACACTAGAACCCAACCTATCTACACAGAGACCCAAAACTGCTAGATTCTACAGTAATGTGGTAGTTTCGGATTCACAAGGCATTCACTCGTCCCCTATAGAAGAAACTCCTATCCCTACAAGACTATCATATTCTAGTCCCTTGCTCCCACACAATATACCCAAACCAAGACCAACCATAATATCAACCCCAATAGAAGAAAACCCCAGCCTCCCTAGACTACCATATACTAGCCCCTTACCTCCCCGAACCATAGCCAAACCTAGACCAACCACAATACCAGCCCAGATACACCACTCTACAACAAATATGATTCCACTGGACAGCCCCATAATAGACACAAGTAATATTGACGCAGATCAGGATAATACTGATGGAACAGATTCACAATTCGAAAACAATGATAGCCTCAATACAACACCACCTCATGAAAATACACGATATACGGTTCATAGACACCCAAACACAGAGAGAAAACTAACAGATTGGCATTTAACTACAACAAAACCGATAGTAATCATAGGGGATTCCAATTTGGATACCATAGGGCAACACAATAATTCACATATACAAATCGATAGCTACCCAGGAGCCAAATTTATACATGCTGCCAGTATTCTAGAACGCACAGCCCTCAATAAGGAAGTACAACATCTAATCCTTTCATTTGGAATCAATAACAGGGACCAAAAAGTAAAAGAAACCGCAATTAAGCAATTACAGAAAATGGTTCGAACAGCAGAAATAAAATTTCCTCGGGCACAGATACATATCCCTATGATCAACTTTTCAACTCATCTGGAGGAACATACACAAAACAACATTAGAGAAATAAACTCATACATAATGAACAATTACAATAATATCACGTCAATAGACCCAACAACATATAGAACTCTCTCCGATGACATCCACTGGACTACCCAAACAGCACAAACAATCCTATACCACTGGATAAGGCATTTAAACTTATAAATCCTGTGAGCACAAACATTTCAGTGAACAGGAACACTACAGAATTAATACAACAGGACACACCTAACATATTGAACTTATCCAGAATATTCAGATTAAATATGGAACAGAGGAATCTCTTAAACAAAGGGCTTTCCTTTGTCCCGACCCCCGACCTTATTTTTTCTACACAGCTTAAAGCAGACATACAAACATATCATCGTAGATTAAAATTAGCAGATTTCTTTAAGGATACACAACATTCACCTAGACCTTTTATTCCCAAATCAACTTGGGAACCAAAAAATAATCAAATACATCCACATATAAGACAACTAATAACAACAGACCAAAATTACAGCTACAATATACAATACAATCAAGATAACCGCTTGGATAACCTAACACAGGGGGAAAGGAGAGCTTTACAACAATTACAAAAAAATAAGAACATTATTATAAAACCAGCGGATAAAGGGGGCAGAATAGTAATTATGGACAAAACACAATATCTAACAGAAGCATATAGACAACTAGACAATACAGAATATTATCAACAATTAACAGAACCCATTTACTTACAAAATCAAATATACATACGGGACATATTACAGACCCTTAGACATACACAATACATCAATAACAAACAGGAACAATATTTAAGAGGGACCAATGCACCCAGACCAAGACAATTTTATCTACTTCCAAAAATTCACAAACACCCTTCCACATGGACCATTCCCTATCAAATCCCCACTGGTAGACCCATAGTATCAGATTGTAACAGCGAAACATACCACATTGCGGAATACATTGACCATTTCCTTAACCCCATCTCGCAAAAACACCCCAGTTATATAAAAGACACCTATGACTTCATCAACAAAATAAAATGCATAATAGTACCACATGATGCCTGGCTCTTCTCCATTGATGTCACAAATCTCTACACTAACATAGATACAATAACAGGTTTAAACACAGTCTCAAAATGGTTCAAACTTTATCCAGACATCAACAGACCAGACAACCAAATCCTACAATTATTACAAATTAGCCTAGAAAGAAATGACTTTGAATTCAATAACAAACACTTTTTACAAATAAAGGGCACAGCTATGGGAAAAAGGTTTGCACCAGCATATGCTAATATCTATATGGCTGACTGGGAACAGACGATACTAGAACAATGTACACTGCTACCTACCCACTACTACAGATTTTTAGATGACATTTGGGGAATCTGGCCCCATCCATTAACCGAATTCAACACTTTTATACAGAAACTCAATCACCATCACCCTCACATTAAAGTAACGAGCACCATTCACAAGACCGAAATTAATTTTCTGGACACTTGCACTTATAAAGGTCCACAATTTTTGAGCACCAACACTTTAGACACAAAAGTTTTTTTTAAAGAAACCGATACACATACACTACTACATAGACACAGTTTCCATCCAAAGCACACCTTTAAAGGTCTTATCAAATCACAGTTATTAAGATTTCACCGCATCTGCACAGAAGACACAGAATTCAAGAAGGCCACCAATACACTATTTACAGCACTCTACAAGAGAGGGTACAGTAGAACCTTCCTCAGGAACATTAAAAAAACATTTTTGCAACCTAAAATTAAAGACAATAAAACTATTATACCTCTAATCACTACTTATTCCCAATATACAGTTCAAATCAACAACTCCATTAAACTAAACTTTCAAAAACAACAATCCAGACACCAGATACTCCCAAATCACAAAATTATATCTGCATATCGGAAAAACAAAAGTCTACATAACCTACTAGTCCATAGTAAATGCCAAAACACCAACCGAAAACCCAAGTCTAAACCAACCTACTTTCGTCAGCTGGCCTATATCACCAATACAAGCAATAAAACTGCATTCAAGTTACAGTCAGGCATCACACATAAAACAAAAAATGCAATATACCTCATTCAATGTAAAACTTGCAATTTAAAATACATCGGAGAGACTAAAAACCAGATTAGTACTAGAATAGGTCAACACATTTATAATATTAACAAACAAAAGGATAGACACACACATTTAGTGCAACACTTCATAGAACATCACACACAACAAATGACAGTTACAGGTCTAGAAACTAATCATAATTGGAATACAATGCAACGACAAATAAGAGAGAGACACTGGATTCACAAACTAAATACAATTTACCCATTAGGACTCAATGAAAGATTTAAAACAAACACAAAAAAAATCCCAGTAGTTGCCCTTAGACCTACCCACATTTAACTTCCTACACCCCAAAAAATTAAACTTCAATTTCAAGCAATTCATTCAGCTCAATCACAACCCCCAATTTTACAAGTCAAAAAATAAATAATAAGTCGAATCCCAAACTTACTCCTTAACCCTAAATACAAAACTACAACCTACCCTCTACCCCTTAATGTAGTCCCAAAATTTAATCTAAAACTTAAAAACTTAGCCCCAAAACCCAACCCTAACCTAACCTCAGACCCAACCCCAAAAACCCAACAAGGCCATCAAACTTAATCTCTAACCCAAATTTTAGACCCAATCCCTAAACTTTATCACCTAATTCAATCTCACAATTTAATTAGGCCCTCAAACTTAACCGCGAAATTTTACTCCTAAAACTCAACCCAAAAATACAATTAGACTAATTAAACTCAACACCTAACCTTAACTTAAGACTCAAACCCCAAACTTAACCCTTAAACTCAACCCTAAAATACAATTACCCCACAATTTAACTAGGCACTCAAACCTACCCCTAAACCCAATCCCTAAACCTAACCCTTAAACTCAACCCCCAACCCTAACCCCAACCCTAACCCCAACCCTAAATTTAACCTCAAATATGAATAACCCATAATTTAATTAGGCCTTCAAGCTTAAACCTACCCCTGAACCTAAACCCTAAACCTATCCCTTAAACTTAACCCTTAAACTCAACCCTAAAATAACCCCAACCCTAACCCTATCCCTTAAACTTAACCCTTAAACTCAACCCTAAAATAACCCCAACCCTAACCCTAAAATATAATTAGCCCACAATTTAACTAGGCACTCAAACCAACCTCTAAACCCAATCCCTAAACCTAACCATTATTCAAATGTAACCCTCAATCCTATCCCCAATAATCAATTTCACAACTTATCCTTAAATTTATTCCCCATAACTTATTCCCCCCCAAAACAAAACCCAGACTCCCTTAAAAACCTAGGTAATAGACTTCCAGACTCCATAATTAAATTTTAATCCCAATTCCAAACATTCCCCTTACTTTTAAGACGTATTCTTGTACATACAAACTTCACATCATTCAATTACACCACATCTCATCCCACTGAATTACCTTAACAAAACAGACTATAGAACGAATACTTTCGGATGCATCTTTTAAGGACACAACAATAGCCTCAACACCTGTGAGTGCCAGTGCACTTGAGGATGTCAGAGGAACCAAAGGTTTGATTCACCTGACAACCTCAATAACCTATTTTTTTAACCCTAACCCTAACCCTAACCCTAACCCTAACCCTAACCCTAACCCTAACCCTAACCCCTAACCCTAACCCGTTTCACCCTGAGGCCAGTTTTCTAAACCTGTGCTGTGTTGAGACCTTGTTGACCGAGGGCCATGATGGTGAAAAGCCTGGATGGCCTTCCAGGTGACAATAAAATATGCAGTTGCGTCTAGGAAAGGTGTCTGGTCCTCTTTGCTTCTTTCGGCAAATATCCAGCCTGGGCAAGTGTTGTCTTCCAGAGGCAAGTCAAGCCAGGAACTCTGAGAGATGTTTTTGCCGTTGACGACGTGTCACTTTAGAACAGCACAACATGCATCTCTACTTGACTTGGCACAATCTGTGAGGGTTGGACCAACACAACGTGTCCACACATTTGCAGGCGTCTTGAAATACTTGGAATGACCTGTGGCCCCATGCCATGCAGAAGTCCACAGCTATGCGTGTCAGCATGCTCTGCTCCTCATCCCCAATGTGCCACTTGTAAGAACTGTGTAAAAAGCGACAGAGAACGTGATCAGCAAAGAAACACAATTCTCCTGAGAACGACAATCATCGTGCCGATCGTAATCTCAGTGCATACCTGGATGCCCAACAAGCCAAGCCAGTGGTTCCCAAGCGTTGTAATGCCACGGCACACTTTGCTGAGACCAAAAACCTTCGCGGCGCACCAACATGAAAAAAAAAAAAAAGGATTTACTAGGTATTGTCTCACCTGAATGGCAACAGGCTGCTAAAACTATTATCACACGCACATTGCATGTTAAAGTATGTCAGTAAGGGAGTAATTAAAAGGGCAAATGTGTGAAGTGCAAGGAGTGGCCTTTAGTGGTTAGGTAAAAAAGTACACAGACAAACTAAATAATCCCTTGATACAAATGATTTATTTAGTGCAGACAGACCAAGACCAGACACAATAAACTATTCGCAGTAAATATAAATTCACAGCAAAATAGGTTCAGTTCACAATATCCTATAACAAGCTGTATTTAACGAAGTGGTTAAACGTTACAAAGGGCATTACAATTGTTGAAAAACAATAGCACACGGATCAAACATGCTATCCCCGCCGTTTTATTCGATTTGATTAGACGTTTCGCGACAGAAATGTTTTGTGTGCAGACTGAACGCACACCTGAGCCGAGCACGATCACAATACATATCCACAGTTAATCTAAGCAGTATCATATTGTAACCGTTTCGGTCTGTTATCAACCCATCCGGATCCAAAACCAGGAGTCAGACACCCTTTTCGGTGGACACGCTGTTGACTTCTCACAAGCACCATCTGCCTTCACAAAGGCAGCGCTAGCAGTGGAAAGAACGAAGAACTGCAGGAGAAACGCCGGGGCTATTTAGAGCCCGATTATTCAACACAGAGGGGGGAAACCAAAGCCAAATGAGACTTAGAGGAACAGGAGACATCCAACAACAGTGTAAAGATAAAAAGGAATTCACCATCTGTCCCTTTAATCAATTGCCTTGCAGTTCCACTGTGTAGCGTTATGTTGGGTGTATTTTGATAAGAGCATTTGGGCTCTGAGCTGAAGCACTGATCTAAAGAAGACCTCTCCACCCCCAAAGTTATCAGATTTCCTTTGCTCATCAGCTTGGAACTGGTTTGCATCAAAGTGACAGTTTTGGGGAGGATGGCACTGAGAAGAGGCCAAATAGGTTGAATCCTGCAATGAGATGTCTGGAGAAAGGGGCCTGTAGGTGATAAAATCTCTTTGAAGTGGACGAGAGCCGAAATCCCGACATAGAGCTACGAACCCGGGCCAACCGGCATTTCCAAAAGATGGCATGGATTGACATCAGTCATAAATCAAGCCCCCCTCCATTAGGACACTGGGGGCTGAAACCGAAATCCAATCCCAAGAACTCAAGAACCAATCACCTATTGATCTGACAGACTATAAGGAACAGCGCACAGTCTCTCTCTCTCTCTCTCTCTCTTTCTCTCTCACCTGAACCAGTAACTCGCTGCCACAGCTCAAGCTGTAGCTCTGTTGCCCGAACCGGAACCAGAAACCAACCAAGTCTTTGCCGGCAACAGAAGAGTTAAACTGGGAGAAGGAGATTGAGCCGTACGAAGAATTCTATTAAAGGACTTTATTAAAGAAAGAACTTTACAGACTGTGCATGTCCGCCTGTGCCCACCTGATCAGTGGAGTTTAACAGCTGGACAATTGAGTAAGTCGAATATATATGAAAGTGTTCAGTCATTTAAATAGCTATTTGAGTCTTAAGAAACTTGACCCTTGGAACAAACAGGGCCCTGCTTTCCTCAAAGACTTTGTCTTCAAGTAACTACGGTGGAACCCTGCTTACAAAGAAGATTTTATGCACAACCTTGGAGCCTTCAAACCAGTGGAAAATCTGTTTGGAAAAGACTCTAATTTCGCGAAACCCCAAAATCCAGGTGCATCGACTGAGTGGAAGTTCTTGGACAAAGCCGAACCGCACTGCCTTTGTTCCAAACCACACGGACCATGTGCCGTGTGCTGTGATCTGAGCCCGAAGACAGAGAGGCCTCTCTGCGACGAAGTTCAGATAAGTTTAACAGTTTGGAGTTCATGATTCATGACATTTGAGAAATCAATTAGAAATGTTATTCTGTGATTCATAACTCTAGAATGTGTAATATCATTTAGTTTTCTTAAATATAAATGTGTGTTACATTAAACTGTTTTGTTGATAATTTTAGAAATAAAATCTGTCAACCCCGAGAAATATCTTCTCATTCCTGTTTAACTGTTTAGTCTGAAATTGACACAAGTCAATAGACGTTAGATTATTGGTGGCTCTGCCTATCCTTGATCATTGAATAATAATCAGTTAAGGGAAATTGTGGTAACAAGTAATGATAGGATCTTTCTCGGCACCTAAACGTAAATGAGACTGATATATATATATAACGAGAAGTTACCTGACATAAATACTAACCTGCGTAGTTATTTAATGTCTGACTAACAATACTAACGAGAGACTCACCTTCGTCTTACTAACCGGTATTGTAGTTAATGTGTTTATAACCTTTTTTGTTTAACGATTTGTGTGTTATCATATGCGATCCCATGGTCTTTGATTTGGTCACGGAAGTGATTTGTCTTTGATTTGTTGATCTAGAGTTGAATTTTAATTAGCTTTTCCCTTTTGTATAGTTAGTGTAGTGCTACATTTAGTCTTTGTTTTTGAATAAATCTAACAATTTATATCTTTGGAATTGGTGTCTGTGTCCAATTATTACAGAAATTGAGTTCTACAAGATTCCAGGATTCGTGATAAGGTGATACTATAAATTCACTTCTTAAATTGAAATTTATAAGTGTACCTTACGATACAACTGATAGCACTGCAACTCAGTGTAGGTGTGCGTTCAGTCCGGCAAACACAACATTTCAGTTATGAAACGCTTTCTACAGGTGATGTATAAATGTAATATTTTCACACATTTGAATAAGTTTGATTTGATACAAGATTTATGAAGTTGACCAAACAAAATGACATAATATTTTTCAGGGGATAAAAATCTCACGACACAATTGGGTAGTCCTTACTGCACACGGGTTGAAAACCACTGAGCCAAGCCACGGTGCTTCTTGGCTTTGCACTGCCACTGAGACTGCCAGGCGAGGACGGTGAGAAGCTTACCTTCGATAGCTCAGTTGGTAGAGTGGAGGACTGTAGGTTTCAGGCAGTGGGCATCCTTAGGTCGCTGGTTCAATTCCTGCTCGAAGGAAGGCGTGATTATGGTTTGACATCGGTTTTGGACGAGCTCCCAAATGTCAAGCCATTGGATTTGCATGAGGACAAGGAGAAAACCCCGGAAATTCGGATTTGTTGTGGAGAACTCGCATTGCCCAAACATCTCATATGCATGTGACCCTTGTCACCCTGAGCCCAGTTTTCTAAACCGGCCAGAAAGCGGTCTGGAACAATCATGAAGCCAACACATTGTGAAGCACTTCACTGAAGCCCGGGTAGCTCAGCCGGTAGAGCATCAGACTTTTAATCTGAGGGTCCAGGGTTTGAGTCCCTGTTCGGGCGCCTTGTTGACCAAGGGCCATGATGGTGAAAAGCCTGGATGGCCTTCCAGGTGACAATAAAATATGCAGTTGCGTCTAGGCAAGTTGTCTAGTCCTCTTTGCTTCTTTTGGCAAATATCCAGCCTGGGCAAGTGTTGTCTTCCAGAGGCAAGTCAAGCCAGGAACTCTGAGAGATGTTTTTGCCGTTGACGACGTGTCACTTTAGAACAGCACAACATGCATCTCTACTTGACTTGGCACAATCTGTGAGCGTTGGGCCAACACAACGTGTCCACACATTTGCAGGCGTCTTGAAATACTTGGAATGACCTGTGGCCCCATGCCATGCAGAAGTCCACAGCTATGCGTGTCAGCATGCTCTGCTCCTCATTCCCAATGTGCCACTTGTAAGAACTGTGTAAAAAGCGACAGAGACCAAAAACCTTCGCGGCGCACCAACATGAAAAAAAAAAAAAAGGATTTACTAGGTATTGTCTCACCTGAATGGCAACAGGCTACTAAAACTATTATCACACGCACATTGCATTTTAAAGTATGTCAGTAAGGGAGTAATTAAAAGGGCAAATGTGTGAAGTGCAAGGAGTGGCCTTTAGTGGTTAGGTAAAAAAGTACACAGACAAACTAAATAATCCCTTGATATAAATCATTTATTTAGTGCAGACAGACCAAGACCAGACACAATAAACTATTCGCAGTAAATATAAATTCACAGCAAAATAGGTTCAGTTCACAATATCCTATAACGAGCTGTATTTAACGAAGTGGTTAAACGTTACAAAGGGCATTACAATTGTTGAAAAACAATAGCACACGGATAAAATATGCTATCCCCGCCGTTTTATTCGATTTGATTAGACGTTTCGCGACCGAAATGTTTTGTGTGCAGACTGAACGCACACCTGAGCCGAGCACGATCACAATACATATCCACAGTTAATTTAAGCAGTATCATATTGTAACCGTTTCGGTCTGTTATCAACCCATCCGGATCCAATACCAGGAGTCAGACACCCTTTTCGGTGGACACGCTGTTGACTTCTCACAAGCACCATCTGCCTTCACAAAGGCAGCGCTAGCAGTGGAAAGAACGAAGAACTGCAGGAGAAACGCCGGGGCTATTTAGAGTCCGATTATTCAACACAGAGGGGGAAAACCAAAGCCAAATGAGACTTAGAGGAACAGGAGACATCCAACAACAGTGTAAAGATAAAAAGGAATTCACCATCTGTCCCTTTAATCAATTGCCTTGCAGTTCCACTGTGTAGCGTTATGTTGGGTGTATTTTGATAAGAGCATTTGGGCTCTGAGCTGAAGCACTGATCTAAAGAAGACCTCTCCACCCCCAAAGTTATCAGATTTCCTTTGCTCATCAGCTTGGAACTGGTTTGCATCAAAGTGACAGTTTTGGGGAGGATGGCACTGAGAAGAGGCCAAATAGGTTGAATCCTGCAATGAGATGTCTGGAGAAAGGGGCCTGTAGGTGATAAAATCTCTTTGAAGTGGACGAGAGCCGAAATCCCGACATAGAGCTACGAACCCGGGCCAACCGGCATTTCCAAAAGATGGCATGGATTGACATCAGTCATAAATCAAGCCCCCCTCCATTAGGACACTGGGGGCTGAAACCGAAATCCAATCCCAAGAACTCAAGAACCAATCACCTATTGATCTGACAGACTATAAGGAACAGCGCACAGTCTCTCTCTCTCTCTCTCTCTCATTCTCTCTCACCTGAACCAGTAACTCGCTGCCACAGCTCAAGCTGTAGCTCTGTTGCCCGAACCGGAACCAGAAACCAACCAAGTCTTTGCCGGCAACAGAAGAGTTAAACTGGGAGAAGGAGATTGAGCCGTACGAAGAATTCTATTAAAGGACTTTATTAAAGAAAGAACTTTACAGACTGTGCATGTCCGCCTGTGCCCACCTGATCAGTGGAGTTTAACAGCTGGACAATTGAGTAAGTCGAATATATATGAAAGTGTTCAGTCATTTAAATAGCTATTTGAGTCTTAAGAAACTTGACCCTTGGAACAAACAGGGCCCTGCTTTCCTCAAAGACTTTGTCTTCAAGTAACTACGGTGGAACCCTGCTTACAAAGAAGATTTTATGCACAACCTTGGAGCCTTCAAACCAGTGGAAAATCTGTTTGGAAAAGACTCTAATTTCGCGAAACCCCAAAATCCAGGTGCATCGACTGAGTGGAAGTTCTTGGACAAAGCCGAACCGCACTGCCTTTGTTCCAAACCACACGGACCATGTGCCGTGTGCTGTGATCTGAGCCCGAAGACAGAGAGGCCTCTCTGCGACGAAGTTCAGATAAGTTTAACAGTTTGGAGTTCATGATTCATGACATTTGAGAAATCAATTAGAAATGTTATTCTGTGATTCATAACTCTAGAATGTGTAATATCATTTAGTTTTCTTAAATATAAATGTGTGTTACATTAAACTGTTTTGTTGATAATTTTAGAAATAAAATCTGTCAACCCCGAGAAATATCTTCTCATTCCTGTTTAACTGTTTAGTCTGAAATTGACACAAGTCAATAGACGTTAGATTATTGGTGGCTCTGCCTATCTTTGATCATTGAATAATAATCAGTTAAGGGAAATTGTGGTAACAAGTAATGATAGGATCTTTCTCGGCACCTAAACGTAAATGAGACTGATATATATATATAACGAGAAGTTACCTGACATAAATACTAACCTGCGTAGTTATTTAATGTCTGACTAACAATACTAACGAGAGACTCACCTTCGTCTTACTAACCGGTATTGTAGTTAATGTGTTTATAACCTTTTTTGTTTAACGATTTGTGTGTTATCATATGCGATCCCATGGTCTTTGATTTGGTCACGGAAGTGATTTGTCTTTGATTTGTTGATCTAGAGTTGAATTTTAATTAGCTTTTCCCTTTTGTATAATTAGTGTAGTGCTACATTTAGTCTTTGTTTTTGAATAAATCTAACAATTTATATCTTTGGAATTGGTGTCTGTGTCCAATTATTACAGAAATTGAGTTCTACAAGATTCCAGGATTCGTGATAAGGTGATACTATAAATTCACTTCTTAAATTGAAATTTATAAGTGTACCTTACGATACAACTGATAGCACTGCAACTCAGTGTAGGTGTGCGTTCAGTCCGGCAAACACAACATTTCAGTTATGAAACGCTTTCTACAGGTGATGTATAAATGTAATATTTTCACACATTTGAATAAGTTTGATTTGATACAAGATTTATGAAGTTGACCAAACAAAATGACATAATATTTTTCAGGGGATAAAAATCTCACGACACAATTGGGTAGTCCTTACTGCACACGGGTTGAAAACCACTGAGCCAAGCCACGGTGCTTCTTGGCTTTGCACTGCCACTGAGACTGCCAGGCGAGGACGGTGAGAAGCTTACCTTCGATAGCTCAGTTGGTAGAGCGGAGGACTGTAGGTTTCAGGCAGTGGGCATCCTTAGGTCGCTGGTTCAATTCCTGCTCGAAGGAAGGCGTGATTATGGTTTGACATCGGTTTTGGACGAGCTCCCAAATGTCAAGCCATTGGATTTGCATGAGGACAAGGAGAAAACCCCGGAAATTCGGATTTGTTGTGGAGAACTCGCATTGCCCAAACATCTCATATGCATGTGACCCTTGTCACCCTGAGCCCAGTTTTCTAAACCGGCCAGAAAGCGGTCTGGAACAATCATGAAGCCAACACATTGTGAAGCACTTCACTGAAGCCCGGGTAGCTCAGCCGGTAGAGCATCAGACTTTTAATCTGAGGGTCCAGGGTTTGAGTCCCTGTTCGGGCGCCTTGTTGACCAAGGGCCATGATGGTGAAAAGCCTGGATGGCCTTCCAGGTGACAATAAAATATGCAGTTGCGTCTAGGAAAGGTGTCTGGTCCTCTTTGCTTCTTTCGGCAAATATCCAGCCTGGGCAAGTGTTGTCTTCCAGAGGCAAGTCAAGCCAGGAACTCTGAGAGATGTTTTTGCCGTTGACGACGTGTCACTTTAGAACAGCACAACATGCATCTCTACTTGACTTGGCACAATCTGTGAGGGTTGGACCAACACAACGTGTCCACACATTTGCAGGCGTCTTGAAATACTTGGAATGACCTGTGGCCCCATGCCATGCAGAAGTCCACAGCTATGCGTGTCAGCATGCTCTGCTCCTCATCCCCAATGTGCCACTTGTAAGAACTGTGTAAAAAGCGACAGAGAACGTGATCAGCAAAGAAACACAATTCTCCTGAGAACGACAATCATCGTGCCGATCGTAATCTCAGTGCATACCTGGATGCCCAACAAGCCAAGCCAGTGGTTCCCAAGCATTGTAATGCCACGGCACACTTTGCTGAGACCAAAAACCTTCGCGGCGCACCAACATGAAAAAAAAAAAAAAGGATTTACTAGGTATTGTCTCACCTGAATGGCAACAGGCTGCTAAAACTATTATCACACGCACATTGCATGTTAAAGTATGTCAGTAAGGGAGTAATTAAAAGGGCAAATGTGTGAAGTGCAAGGAGTGGCCTTTAGTGGTTAGGTAAAAAAGTACACAGACAAACTAAATAATCCCTTGATACAAATCATTTATTTAGTGCAGACAGACCAAGACCAGACACAATAAACTATTCGCAGTAAATATAAATTCACAGCAAAATAGGTTCAGTTCACAATATCCTATAACAAGCTGTATTTAACGAAGTGGTTAAACGTTACAAAGGGCATTACAATTGTTGAAAAACAATAGCACACGGATCAAACATGCTATCCCCGCCGTTTTATTCGATTTGATTAGACGTTTCGCGACAGAAATGTTTTGTGTGCAGACTGAACGCACACCTGAGCCGAGCACGATCACAATACATATCCACAGTTAATCTAAGCAGTATCATATTGTAACCGTTTCGGTCTGTTATCAACCCATCCGGATCCAAAACCAGGAGTCAGACACCCTTTTCGGTGGACACGCTGTTGACTTCTCACAAGCAC
The DNA here is from genome assembly GCF_036373705.1 of Amia ocellicauda. NCBI lineage: Eukaryota > Metazoa > Chordata > Actinopteri > Amiiformes > Amiidae > Amia > Amia ocellicauda. Next base: position 77,181 of record NW_027102823.1, read on the forward strand.
CATCTGCCTTCACAAAGGCAGCGCTAGCAGTGGAAAGAACGAAGAACTGCAGGAGAAACGCCGGGGCTATTTAGAGCCCGATTATTCAACACAGAGGGGGGAAACCAAAGCCAAATGAGACTTAGAGGAACAGGAGACATCCAACAACAGTGTAAAGATAAAAAGGAATTCACCATCTGTCCCTTTAATCAATTGCCTTGCAGTTCCACTGTGTAGCGTTATGTTGGGTGTATTTTGATAAGAGCATTTGGGCTCTGAGCTGAAGCACTGATCTAAAGAAGACCTCTCCACCCCCAAAGTTATCAGATTTCCTTTGCTCATCAGCTTGGAACTGGTTTGCATCAAAGTGACAGTTTTGGGGAGGATGGCACTGAGAAGAGGCCAAATAGGTTGAATCCTGCAATGAGATGTCTGGAGAAAGGGGCCTGTAGGTGATAAAATCTCTTTGAAGTGGACGAGAGCCGAAATCCCGACATAGAGCTACGAACCCGGGCCAACCGGCATTTCCAAAAGATGGCATGGATTGACATCAGTCATAAATCAAGCCCCCCTCCATTAGGACACTGGGGGCTGAAACCGAAATCCAATCCCAAGAACTCAAGAACCAATCACCTATTGATCTGACAGACTATAAGGAACAGCGCACAGTCTCTCTCTCTCTCTCTCTCTCTTTCTCTCTCACCTGAACCAGTAACTCGCTGCCACAGCTCAAGCTGTAGCTCTGTTGCCCGAACCGGAACCAGAAACCAACCAAGTCTTTGCCGGCAACAGAAGAGTTAAACTGGGAGAAGGAGATTGAGCCGTACGAAGAATTCTATTAAAGGACTTTATTAAAGAAAGAACTTTACAGACTGTGCATGTCCGCCTGTGCCCACCTGATCAGTGGAGTTTAACAGCTGGACAATTGAGTAAGTCGAATATATATGAAAGTGTTCAGTCATTTAAATAGCTATTTGAGTCTTAAGAAACTTGACCCTTGGAACAAACAGGGCCCTGCTTTCCTCAAAGACTTTGTCTTCAAGTAACTACGGTGGAACCCTGCTTACAAAGAAGATTTTATGCACAACCTTGGAGCCTTCAAACCAGTGGAAAATCTGTTTGGAAAAGACTCTAATTTCGCGAAACCCCAAAATCCAGGTGCATCGACTGAGTGGAAGTTCTTGGACAAAGCCGAACCGCACTGCCTTTGTTCCAAACCACACGGACCATGTGCCGTGTGCTGTGATCTGAGCCCGAAGACAGAGAGGCCTCTCTGCGACGAAGTTCAGATAAGTTTAACAGTTTGGAGTTCATGATTCATGACATTTGAGAAATCAATTAGAAATGTTATTCTGTGATTCATAACTCTAGAATGTGTAATATCATTTAGTTTTCTTAAATATAAATGTGTGTTACATTAAACTGTTTTGTTGATAATTTTAGAAATAAAATCTGTCAACCCCGAGAAATATCTTCTCATTCCTGTTTAACTGTTTAGTCTGAAATTGACACAAGTCAATAGACGTTAGATTATTGGTGGCTCTGCCTATCCTTGATCATTGAATAATAATCAGTTAAGGGAAATTGTGGTAACAAGTAATGATAGGATCTTTCTCGGCACCTAAACGTAAATGAGACTGATATATATATATAACGAGAAGTTACCTGACATAAATACTAACCTGCGTAGTTATTTAATGTCTGACTAACAATACTAACGAGAGACTCACCTTCGTCTTACTAACCGGTATTGTAGTTAATGTGTTTATAACCTTTTTTGTTTAACGATTTGTGTGTTATCATATGCGATCCCATGGTCTTTGATTTGGTCACGGAAGTGATTTGTCTTTGATTTGTTGATCTAGAGTTGAATTTTAATTAGCTTTTCCCTTTTGTATAATTAGTGTAGTGCTACATTTAGTCTTTGTTTTTGAATAAATCTAACAATTTATATCTTTGGAATTGGTGTCTGTGTCCAATTATTACAGAAATTGAGTTCTACAAGATTCCAGGATTCGTGATAAGGTGATACTATAAATTCACTTCTTAAATTGAAATTTATAAGTGTACCTTACGATACAACTGATAGCACTGCAACTCAGTGTAGGTGTGCGTTCAGTCCGGCAAACACAACATTTCAGTTATGAAACGCTTTCTACAGGTGATGTATAAATGTAATATTTTCACACATTTGAATAAGTTTGATTTGATACAAGATTTATGAAGTTGACCAAACAAAATGACATAATATTTTTCAGGGGATAAAAATCTCACGACACAATTGGGTAGTCCTCACGGCACACGGGTTGAAAACCACTGAGCCAAGCCACGGTGCTTCTTGGCTTTGCACTGCCACTGAGACTGCCAGGCGAAGACGGTGAGAAGCTTACCTTCGATAGCTCAGTTGGTAGAGCGGAGGACTGTAGGTTTCAGGCAGCGGGCATCCTTAGGTCGCTGGTTCAATTCCGGCTCGAAGGAAGGCGTGATTATGGTTTGACATAGGTTTTGGACGAGCTCCCAAATGTCAAGCCATTGGATTTGCATGAGGACAAGGAGAAAACCCCGGAAATTCGGATTTGTTGTGGAGAACTCGCATTGCCCAAACATCTCATATGCATGTGACCCTTGTCACCCTGAGCCCAGTTTTCTAAACCGGCCAGAAAGCGGTCTGGAACAATCATGAAGCCAACACATTGTGAAGCACTTCACTGAAGCCCGGGTAGCTCAGCCGGTAGAGCATCAGACTTTTAATCTGAGGGTCCAGGGTTTGAGTCCCTGTTCGGGCGCCTTGTTGACCAAGGGCCATGATGGTGAAAAGCCTGGATGGCCTTCCAGGTGACAATAAAATATGCAGTTGCGTCTAGGCAAGTTGTCTAGTCCTCTTTGCTTCTTTTGGCAAATATCCAGCCTGGGCAAGTGTTGTCTTCCAGAGGCAAGTCAAGCCAGGAACTCTGAGAGATGTTTTTGCCGTTGACGACGTGTCACTTTAGAACAGCACAACATGCATCTCTACTTGACTTGGCACAATCTGTGAGGGTTGGGCCAACACAACGTGTCCACACATTTGCAGACGTCTTGAAATACTTGGAATGACCTGTGGCCCCATGCCATGCAGAAGTCCACAGCTATGCGTGTCAGCATGCTCTGCTCCTCATCCCCAATGTGCCACTTGTAAGAACTGTGTAAAAAGCGACAGAGAACGTGATCAGCAAAGAAACACAATTCTCCTGAGAACGACAATCATCGTGCCGATCGTAATCTCAGTGCATACCTGGATGCCCAACAAGCCAAGCCAGTGGTTCCCAAGCGTTGTAATGCCACGGCACACTTTGCTGAGACCAAAAACCTTCGCGGCGCACCAACATGAAAAAAGAAAAAAGGATTTACTAGGTATTGTCTCACCTGAATGGCAACAGGCTGCTAAAACTATTATCACACGCACATTGCATGTTAAAGTATGTCAGTAAGGGAGTAATTAAAAGGGCAAATGTGTGAAGTGCAAGGAGTGGCCTTTAGTGGTTAGGTAAAAAAGTACACAGACAAACTAAATAATCCCTTGATACAAATCATTTATTTAGTGCAGACAGACCAAGACCAGACACAATAAACTATTCGCAGTAAATATAAATTCACAGCAAAATAGGTTCAGTTCACAATATCCTATAACAAGCTGTATTTAACGAAGTGGTTAAACGTTACAAAGGGCATTACAATTGTTGAAAAACAATAGCACACGGATCAAACATGCTATACCCGCCGTTTTATTCGATTTGATTAGACGTTTCGCGACCGAAATGTTTTGTGTGCAGACTGAACGCACACCTGAGCCGAGCACGATCACAATACATATCCACAGTTAATCTAAGCAGTATCATATTGTAACCGTTTCGGTCTGTTATCAACCCATCCGGATCCAAAACCAGGAGTCAGACACCCTTTTCGGTGGACACGCTGTTGACTTCTCACAAGCACCATCTGCCTTCACAAAGGCAGCGCTAGCAGTGGAAAGAACGAAGAACTGCAGGAGAAACGCCGGGGCTATTTAGAGCCCGATTATTCAACACAGAGGGGGGAAACCAAAGCCAAATGAGACTTAGAGGAACAGGAGACATCCAACAACAGTGTAAAGATAAAAAGGAATTCACCATCTGTCCCTTTAATCAATTGCCTTGCAGTTCCACTGTGTAGCGTTATGTTGGGTGTATTTTGATAAGAGCATTTGGGCTCTGAGCTGAAGCACTGATCTAAAGAAGACCTCTCCACCCCCAAAGTTATCAGATTTCCTTTGCTCATCAGCTTGGAACTGGTTTGCATCAAAGTGACAGTTTTGGGGAGGATGGCACCGAGAAGAGGCCAAATAGGTTGAATCCTGCTATGAGATGTCTGGAGAAAGGGGCCTGTAGGTGATAAAAACTCTTTGAAGTGGACGAGAGCCGAAATCCCGACATAGGGCTACGAACCCGGGCCAACCGGCATTTCCAAAAGATGGCATGGATTGACATCAGTCATAAATCAAGCCCCCCTCCATTAGGACACTGGGGGCTGAAACCGAAATCCAATCTCAAGAACTCAAGAAACAATCACCTATTGATCTGACAGACTATAAGGAACAGTGCACAGTCTCTCTCTCTCTCTCTCTCTCTCTCTCTTTCTCTCTCACCTGAACCAGTAACTCGCTGCCAAAGCTCAAGCTGTAGCTCTGTTGCCCGAACCGGAACCAGAAACCAACCAAGTCTTTGCCGGCAACAGAAGAGTTAAACTGGGAGAAGGAGATTGAGCCGTACGAAGAATTCTATTAAAGGACTTTATTAAAGAAAGAACTTTACAGACTGTGCATGTCCGCCTGTGCCCACCTGATCAGTGGAGTTTTACAGCTGGACAATTGAGTAAGTCGAATGTATATGAAAGTGTTCAGTCATTTAAATAGCTATTTGAGTCTTAAGAAACTTGACCCTTGGAACAAACAGGGCCCTGCTTTCCTCAAAGACTTTGTCTTCAAGTAACTACGGTGGAACCCTGCTTACAAAGAAGATTTTGTGCACAACCTTGGAGCCTTCAAACCAGTGGAAAATCTGTTTGGAAAAGACTCTAATTTCGCGAAACCCCAACTTCCAGGTGCATCGACTGAGTGGAAGTTCTTGGACAAAGCCGAACCGCACTGCCTTTGTTCCAAACTACACGGACCATGTGCCGTATGCTGTGATCTGAGCCCGAAGACAGAGAGGCCTCTCTGCGACGAAGTTCAGATAAGTTTAACAGTTTGGAGTTCATGATTCATGACATTTGAGAAATCAATTAGAAATGTTATTCTGTGATTCATAACTCTAGAATGTGTAATATCATTTAGTTTTCTTAAATATAAATGTGTGTTACATTAAACTGTTTTGTTGATAATTTTAGAAATAAAATCTGTCAACCCCGAGAAATATCTTCTCATTCCTGTTTAACTGTTTAGTCTGAAATTGACACAAGTCAATAGACGTTAGATTATTGGTGGCCCTGCCTATCCTTGATCATTGAATAATAATCAGTTAAGGGAAATTGTGGTAACAAGTAATGATAGGATCTTTCTCGGCACCTAAACGTAAATGAGACTGATATATATATATATAACGAGAAGTTACCTGACATAAATACTAACCTGCGTAGTTATTTAATGTCTGACTAACAATACTAAGGAGAGACTCACCTTCGTCTTACTAACCGGTATTGTAGTTAATGTGTTTATAACCTTTTTTGTTTAACGATTTGTGTGTTATCATATGCGATCCCATGGTCTTTGATTTGGTCACGGAAGTGATTTGTCTTTGATTTGTTGATCTAGAGTTGAATTTTAATTAGCTTTTCCCTTTTGTATAATTAGTGTAGTGCTACATTTAGTCTTTGTTTTTGAATAAATTTAACAATTTATATCTTTGGAATTGGTGTCTGTGTCCAATTATTACAGAAATTGAGTTCTACAAGATTCCAGGATTCGTGATAAGGTGATACTATAAATTCACTTCTTAAATTGAAATTTATAAGTGTACCTTACGATACAACTGATAGCACTGCAACTCAGTGTAGGTGTGCGTTCAGTCCGGCAAACACAACACTTCAGTTATGAAAAGCTTTCTACAGGTGATGTATAAATGTAATATTTTCACACATTTGAATAAGTTTGATTTGATACAAGATTTATGAAGTTGACCAAACAAAATGACATAATATTTTTCAGGGGATAAAAATCTCACGACACAATTGGGTAGTCCTTACTGCACACGGGTTGAAAACCACTGAGCCAAGCCACGGTGCTTCTTGGCTTTGCACTGCCACTGAGACTGCCAGGCGAAGACGGTGAGAAGCTCACCTTTGATAGCTCAGTTGGTAGAGCGGAGGACTGTAGGTTTCAGGCAGCGGGCATCCTTAGGTCGCTGGTTCAATTCCGGCTCGAAGGAAGGTGTGATTATGGTTTGACATCGGTTTTGGACGAGCTCCCAAATGTCAAGGCATTGGAATTGCATGAGGACAAGGAGAAAACCCCGGAAATTCGGATTTGTTGTGGAGAACTCGCATTGCCCAAACATCTCATATGCATGTGACCCTTGTCACCCTGAGCCCAGTCTTCTAAACCGGCCAGAAAGCGGTCTGGAAAAATCATGAAGCCAACACATTGTGAAGCACTTCACTGAAGCCCGGGTAGCTCAGCCGGTAGAGCATCAGACTTTTAATCTGAGGGTCCAGGGTTCGAGTCCCTGTTCGGGCGCCTTGTTGACCAAGGGCCATGATGGTGAAAAGCCTGGATGGCCTTCCAGGTGACAATAAAATATGCAGTTGTGTCTAGGCAAGGTGTCTAGTCCTCTTTGCTTCTTTCGGCAAATATCCAGCCTGGGCAAGTGTTGTCTTCCAGAGGCAAGTCAAGCCAGGAACTCTGAGAGATGTTTTTGCCGTTGACGACGTGTCACTTTAGAACAGCACAACATGCATCTCTACTTGACTTGGCACAATCTGTGAGCGTTGGGCCAACACAACGTGTCCACACATTTGCAGGCGTCTTGAAATACTTGGAATGACCTGTGGCCCCATGCCATGCAGAAGTCCACAGCTATGCGTGTCAGCATGCTCTGCTCCTCATCCCCAATGTGCCACTTGTAAGAACTGTGTAAAAAGCGACAGAGAACGTGATCAGCAAAGAAACACAATTCTCCTGAGAACGACAATCATCGTGCCGATCGTAATCTCAGTGCATACCTGGATGCCCAACAAGCCAAGCCAGTGGTTCCCAAGCGTTGTAATGCCACGGCACACTTTGCTGAGACCAAAAACCTTCGCGGCGCACCAACATGAAAAAAAAAAAAAAGGATTTACTAGGTATTGTCTCACCTGAATGGCAACAGGCTGCTAAAACTATTATCACACGCACATTGCATATTAAAGTATGTCAGTAAGGGAGTAATTAAAAGGGCAAATGTGTGAAGTGCAAGGAGTGGCCTTTAGTGGTTAGGTAAAAAAGTACACAGACAAACTAAATAATCCCTTGATACAAATCATTTATTTAGTGCAGACAGACCAAGACCAGACACAATAAACTATTCGCAGTAAATATAAATTCACAGCAAAATAGGTTCAGTTCACAATATCCTATAACAAGCTGTATTTAACGAAGTGGTTAAACGTTACAAAGGGCATTACAATTGTTGAAAAACAATAGCACACGGATCAAACATGCTATCCCCGCCGTTTTATTCTATTTGATTAGACGTTTCGCGACCAAAATGTTTTGTGTGCAGACTGAACGCACACCTGAGCCGAGCACGATCACAATACATATCCACAGTTAATCTAAGCAGTATCATATTGTAACCGTTTCGGTCTGTTATCAGCCCATACGGATCCAAAACCAGGAGTCAGACACCCTTTTCGGTGGACACGCTGTTGACTTCTCACAAGCACCATCTGCCTTCACAAAGGCAGCGCTAGCAGTGGAAAGAACGAAGAACTGCAGGAGAAACGCCGGGGCTATTTAGAGCCCGATTATTCAACACAGAGGGGGGAAACCAAAGCCAAATGAGACTTAGAGGAACAGGAGACATCCAACAACAGTGTAAAGATAAAAAGGAATTCACCATCTGTCCCTTTAATCAATTGCCTTGCAGTTCCACTGTGTAGCGTTATGTTGGGTGTATTTTGATAAGAGCATTTGGGCTCTGAGCTGAAGCACTGATCTAAAGAAGACCTCTCCACCCCCAAAGTTATCAGATTTCCTTTGCTCATCAGCTTGGAACTGGTTTGCATCAAAGTGACAGTTTTGGGGAGTATGGCACTGAGAAGAGGCCAAATAGGTTGAATCCTGCAATGAGATGTCTGGAGAAAGGGGCCTGTAGGTGATAAAATCTCTTTGAAGTGGACGAGAGCCGAAATCCCGACATAGAGCTACGAACCCGGGCCAACCGGCATTTCCAAAAGATGGCATGGATTGACATCAGTCATAAATCAAGCCCCCCTCCATTAGGACACTGGGGGCTGAAACCGAAATCCAATCCCAAGAACTGAAGAACCAATCACCTATTGATCTGACAGACTATAAGGAACAGTGCACAGTCTCTCTCTCTCTCTCTCTCTCTTTCTCTCTCACCTGAACCAGTAACTCGCTGCCACAGCTCAAGCTGTAGCTCTGTTGCCCGAACCGGAACCAGAAACCAACCAAGTCTTTGCCGGCAACAGAAGAGTTAAACTGGGAGAAGGAGATTGAGCCGCACGAAGAATTCTATTAAAGGACTTTATTAAAGAAAGAACTTTACAGACTGTGCATGTCCGCCTGTGCCCACCTGATCAGTGGAGTTTTACAGCTGGACAATTGAGTAAGTCGAATATATATGAAAGTGTTCAGTCATTTAAATAGCTATTTTAGTCTTAAGAAACTTGACCCTTGGAACAAACAGGGCCCTGCTTTCCTCAAAGACTTTGTCTTCAAGTAACTACGGTGGAACCCTGCTTACAAAGAAGATTTTATGCACAACCTTGGAGCCTTCAAACCAGTGGAAAATCTGTTTGGAAAAGACTCTAATTTCGCGAAACCCCAAAATCCAGGTGCATCGACTGAGTGGAAGTTCTTGGACAAAGCCGAACCGCACTGCCTTTGTTCCAAACCACACGGACCATGTGCCGTGTGCTGTGATCTGAGCCCGAAGACAGAGAGGCCTCTCTGCGACGAAGTTCAGATAAGTTTAACAGTTTGGAGTTCATGATTCATGACATTTGAGAAATCAATGAGAAATGTTATTCTGTGATTCATAACTCTAGAATGTGTAATATCATTTAGTTTTCTTAAATATAAATGTGTGTTACATTAAACTGTTTTGTTGATAATTTTAGAAATAAAATCTGTCAACCCCGAGAAATATCTTCTCATTCCTGTTTAACTGTTTAGTCTGAAATTGACACAAGTCAATAGACGTTAGATTATTGGTGGCCCTGCCTATCCTTGATCATTGAATAATAATCAGTTAAGGGAAATTGTGGTAACAAGTAATGATAGGATCTTTCTCGGCACCTAAACGTAAATGAGACTGATATATATATATATAACGAGAAGTTACCTGACATAAATACTAACCTGCGTAGTTATTTAATGTCTGACTAACAATACTAAGGAGAGACTCACCTTCGTCTTACTAACCGGTATTGTAGTTAATGTGTTTATAACCTTTTTTGTTTAACGATTTGTGTGTTATCATATGCGATCCCATGGTCTTTGATTTGGTCACGGAAGTGATTTGTCTTTGATTTGTTGATCTAGAGTTGAATTTTAATTAGCTTTTCCCTTTTGTATAATTAGTGTAGTGCTACATTTAGTCTTTGTTTTTGAATAAAATTAACAATTTATATCTTTGGAATTGGTGTCTGTGTCCAATTATTACAGAAATTGAGTTCTACAAGATTCCAGGATTCGTGATAAGGTGATACTATAAATTCACTTCTTAAATTGAAATTTATAAGTGTACCTTACGATACAACTGATAGCACTGCAACTCAGTGTAGGTGTGCGTTCAGTCCGGCAAACACAACATTTCAGTTATGAAACGCTTTCTACAGGTGATGTATAAATGTAATATTTTCACACATTTGAATAAGTTTGATTTGATACAAGATTTATGAAGTTGACCAAACAAAATGACATAATATTTTTCAGGGGATAAAAATCTCACGACACAATTGGGTAGTCCTCACGGCACACGGGTTGAAAACCACTGAGCCAAGCCACGGTGCTTCTTGGCTTTGCACTGCCACTGAGACTGCCAGGCGAAGACGGTGAGAAGCTTACCTTCGATAGCTCAGTTGGTAGAGCGGAGGACTGTAGGTTTCAGGCAGCGGGCATCCTTAGATCGCTGGTTCAATTCCGGCTCGAAGGAAGGCTTGATTATGGTTTGACATCGGTTTTGGACGAGCTCCCAAATGTCAAGCCATTGGAATTGCATGAGGACAAGGAGAAAACCCCGGAAATTCGGATTTGTTGTGGAGAACTCGCATTGCCCAAACATCTCATATGCATGTGACCCTTGTCACCCTGAGCCCAGTTTTCTAAACCGGCCAGAAAGCGGTCTGGAACAATCATGAAGCCAACACATTGTGAAGCACTTCACTGAAGCCCGGGTAGCTCAGCCGGTAGAGCATCAGACTTTTAATCTGAGGGTCCAGGGTTTGAGTCCCTGTTCGGGCGCCTTGTTGACCAAGGGCCATGATGGTGAAAAGCCTGGATGGCCTTCCAGGTGACAATAAAATATGCAGTTGCATCTAGGCAAGTTGTCTAGTCCTCTTTGCTTCTTTTGGCAAATATCCAGCCTGGGCAAGTGTTGTCTTCCAGAGGCAAGTCAAGCCAGGAACTCTGAGAGATGTTTTTGCCGTTGACGACGTGTCACTTTAGAACAGCACAACATGCATCTCTACTTGACTTGGCACAATCTGTGAGCGTTGGGCCAACACAACGTGTCCACACATTTGCAGGCGTCTTGAAATACTTGGAATGACCTGTGGCCCCATGCCATGCAGAAGTCCACAGCTATGCGTGTCAGCATGCTCTGCTCCTCATCCCCAATGTGCCACTTGTAAGAACTGTGTAAAAAGCGACAGAGACCAAAAACCTTCGCGGCGCACCAACATGAAAAAAAAAAAAAAGGATTTACTAGGTATTGTCTCACCTGAATGGCAACAGGCTGCTAAAACTATTATCACACGCACATTGCATGTTAAAGTATGTCAGTAAGGGAGTAATTAAAAGGGCAAATGTGTGAAGTGCAAGGAGTGGCCTTTAGTGGTTAGGTAAAAAAGTACACAGACAAACTAAATAATCCCTTGATACAAATGATTTATTTAGTGCAGACAGACCAAGACCAGACACAATAAACTATTCGCAGTAAATATAAATTCACAGCAAAATAGGTTCAGTTCACAATATCCTATAACAAGCTGTATTTAACGAAGTGGTTAAACGTTACAAAGGGCATTACAATTGTTGAAAAACAATAGCACACGGATCAAACATGATATCCCCGCCGTTTTATTCGATTTGATTAGACGTTTCGCGACCGAAATGTTTTGTGTGCAGACTGAACGCACACCTGAGCCGAGCACGATCACAATACATATCCACAGTTAATCTAAGCAGTATCATATTGTAACCGTTTCGGTCTGTTATCAACCCATCCGGATCCAAAACCAGGAGTCAGACACCCTTTTCGGTGGACACGCTGTTGACTTCTCACAAGCACCATCTGCCTTCACAAAGGCAGCGCTAGCAGTGGAAAGAACGAAGAACTGCAGGAGAAACGCCGGGGCTATTTAGAGCCCGATTATTCAACACAGAGGGGGGAAACCAAAGCCAAATGAGACTTAGAGGAACAGGAGACATCCAACAACAGTGTAAAGATAAAAAGGAATTCACCATCTGTCCCTTTAATCAATTGCCTTGCAGTTCCACTGTGTAGCGTTATGTTGGGTGTATTTTGATAAGAGCATTTGGGCTCTGAGCTGAAGCACTGATCTAAAGAAGACCTCTCCACCCCCAAAGTTATCAGATTTCCTTTGCTCATCAGCTTGGAACTGGTTTGCATCAAAGTGACAGTTTTGGGGAGGATGGCACCGAGAAGAGGCCAAATAGGTTGAATCCTGCTATGAGATGTCTGGAGAAAGGGGCCTGTAGGTGATAAAAACTCTTTGAAGTGGACGAGAGCCGAAATCCCGACATAGGGCTACGAACCCGGGCCAACCGGCATTTCCAAAAGATGGCATGGATTGACATCAGTCATAAATCAAGCCCCCCTCCATTAGGACACTGGGGGCTGAAACCGAAATCCAATCTCAAGAACTCAAGAACCAATCACCTATTGATCTGACAGACTATAAGGAACAGTGCACAGTCTCTCTCTCTCTCTCTCTCTTTCTCTCTCACCTGAACCAGTAACTCGCTGCCACAGCTCAAGCTGTAGCTCTGTTGCCCGAACCGGAACCAGAAACCAACCAAGTCTTTGCCGGCAACAGAAGAGTTAAACTGGGAGAAGGAGATTGAGCCGTACGAAGAATTCTATTAAAGGACTTTATTAAAGAAAGAACTTTACAGACTGTGGATGTCCGCCTGTGCCCACCTGATCAGTGGAGTTTTACAGCTGGACAATTGAGTAAGTCGAATGTATATGAAAGTGTTCAGTCATTTAAATAGCTATTTGAGTCTTAAGAAACTTGACCCTTGGAACAAACAGGGCCCTGCTTTCCTCAAAGACTTTGTCTTCAAGTAACTACGGTGGAACCCTGCTTACAAAGAAGATTTTGTGCACAACCTTGGAGCCTTCAAACCAGTGGAAAATCTGTTTGGAAAAGACTCTAATTTCGCGAAACCCCAACTTCCAGGTGCATCGACTGAGTGGAAGTTCTTGGACAAAGCCGAACCGCACTGCCTTTGTTCCAAACCACACGGACCATGTGCCGTGTGCTGTGATCTGAGCCCGAAGACAGAGAGGCCTCTCTGCGACGAAGTTCAGATAAGTTTAACAGTTTGGAGTTCATGATTCATGACATTTGAGAAATCAATTAGAAATGTTATTCTGTGATTCATAACTCTAGAATGTGTAATATCATTTAGTTTTCTTAAATATAAATGTGTGTTACATTAAACTGTTTTGTTGATAATTTTAGAAATAAAATCTGTCAACCCTGAGAAATATCTTCTCATTCCTGTTTAACTGTTTAGTCTGAAATTGACACAAGTCAATAGACGTTAGATTATTGGTGGCCCTGCCTATCCTTGATCATTGAATAATAATCAGTTAAGGGAAATTGTGGTAACAAGTAATGATAGGATCTTTCTCGGCACCTAAACGTAAATGAGACTGATATATATATATAAAGAGAAGTTACCTGACATAAATACTAACCTGCGTAGTTATTTAATGTCTGACTAACAATACTAAGGAGAGACTCACCTTCGTCTTACTAACCGGTATTGTAGTTAATGTGTTTATAACCTTTTTTGTTTAACGATTTGTGTGTTATCATATGCGATCCCATGGTCTTTGATTTGGTCACGGAAGTGATTTGTCTTTGATTTGTTGATCTAGAGTTGAATTTTAATTAGCTTTTCCCTTTGTATAATTAGTGTAGTGCTACATTTAGTCTTTGTTTTTGAATAAATTTAACAATTTATATCTTTGGAATTGGTGTCTGTGTCCAATTATTACAGAAATTGAGTTCTACAAGATTCCAGGATTCGTGATAAGGTAATACTATAAATTCACTTCTTAAATTGAAATTTATAAGTGTACCTTACGATACAACTGATAGCACTGCAACTCAGTGTAGGTGTGCGTTCAGTCCGGCAAACACAACATTTCAGTTATGAAACGCTTTCTACAGGTGATGTATAAATGTAATATTTTCACACATTTGAATAAGTTTGATTTGATACAAGATTTATGAAGTTGACCAAACAAAATGACATAATATTTTTCAGGGAATAAAAATCTCACGACACAATTGGGTAGTCCTCACGGCACACGGGTTGAAAACCACTGAGCCAAGCCACGGTGCTTCTTGGCTTTGCACTGCCACTGAGACTGCCAGGCGAAGACGGTGAGAAGCTAACATTGGATAGCTCAGTTGGTAGAGCGGAGGACTGTAGGTTTCAGGCAGCGGGCATCCTTAGGTCGCTGGTTCAATTCCGGCTCGAAGGAAGGCGTGATTATGGTTTGACATCGGTTTTGGACGAGCTCCCAAATGTCAAGCCATTGGAATTGCATGAGGACAAGGAGAAAACCCCGGAAATTCGGATTTGTTGTGGAGAACTCGCATTGCCCAAACATCTCATATGCATGTGACCCTTGTCACCCTGAGCCCAGTTTTCTAAACCGGCCAGAAAGCGGTCTGGAACAATCATGAAGCCAACACATTGTGAAGCACTTCACTGAAGCCCGGGTAGCTCAGCCGGTAGAGCATCAGACTTTTAATCTGAGGGTCCAGGGTTTGAGTCCCTGTTCGGGCACCTTGTTGACCAAGGGCCATGATGGTGAAAAGCCTGGATGGCCTTCCAGGTGACAATAAAATATGCAGTTGCGTCTAGGCAAGTTGTCTAGTCCTCTTTGCTTCTTTTGGCAAATATCCAGCCTGGGCAAGTGTTGTCTTCCAGAGGCAAGTCAAGCCAGGAACTCTGAGAGATGTTTTTGCCGTTGACGACGTGTCACTTTAGAACAGCACAACATGCATCTCTACTTGACTTGGCACAATCTGTGAGCGTTGGGCCAACACAACGTGTCCACACATTTGCAGGCGTCTTGAAATACTTGGAATGACCTGTGGCCCCATGCCATGCAGAAGTCCACAGCTATGCGTGTCAGCATGCTCTGCTCCTCATCCCCAATGTGCCACTTGTAAGAACTGTGTAAACAGCGACAGAGACCAAAAACCTTCGCGGCGCACCAACATGAAAAAAAAAAAAAAGGATTTACTAGGTATTGTCTCACCTGAATGGCAACAGGCTGCTAAAACTATTATCACACGCACATTGCATTTTAAAGTATGTCAGTAAGGGAGTAATTAAAAGGGCAAATGTGTGAAGTGCAAGGAGTGGCCTTTAGTGGTTAGGTAAAAAAGTACACAGACAAACTAAATAATCCCTTGATATAAATCATTTATTTAGTGCAGACAGACCAAGACCAGACACAATAAACTATTCGCAGTAAATATAAATTCACAGCAAAATAGGTTCAGTTCACAATATCCAAAACGAGCTGTATTTAACGAAGTGGTTAAACGTTACAAAGGGCATTACAATTGTTGAAAAACAATAGCACACGGATAAAATATGCTATCCCCGCCGTTTTATTCGATTTGATTAGACGTTTCGCGACCGAAATGTTTTGTGTGCAGACTGAACGCACACCTGAGCCGAGCACGATCACAATACATATCCACAGTTAATCTAAGCAGTATCATATTGTAACCGTTTCGGTCTGTTATCAACCCATCCGGATCCAATACCAGGAGTCAGACACCCTTTTCGGTGGACACGCTGTTGACTTCTCACAAGCACCATCTGCCTTCACAAAGGCAGCGCTAGCAGTGGAAAGAACGAAGAACTGCAGGAGAAACGCCGGGGCTATTTAGAGTCCGATTATTCAACACAGAGGGGGGAAACCAAAGCCAAATGAGACTTAGAGGAACAGGAGACATCCAACAACAGTGTAAAGATAAAAAGGAATTCACCATCTGTCCCTTTAATCAATTGCCTTGCAGTTCCACTGTGTAGCGTTATGTTGGGTGTATTTTGATAAGAGCATTTGGGCTCTGAGCTGAAGCACTGATCTAAAGAAGACCTCTCCACCCCCAAAGTTATCAGATTTCCTTTGCTCATCAGCTTGGAACTGGTTTGCATCAAAGTGACAGTTTTGGGGAGGATGGCACCGAGAAGAGGCCAAATAGGTTGAATCCTGCTATGAGATGTCTGGAGAAAGGGGCCTGTAGGTGATAAAAACTCTTTGAAGTGGACGAGAGCCGAAATCCCGACATAGAGCTACGAACCCGGGCCAACCGGCATTTCCAAAAGATGGCATGGATTGACATCAGTCATAAATCAAGCCCCCCTCCATTAGGACACTGGGGGCTGAAACCGAAATCCAATCTCAAGAACTCAAGAACCAATCACCTATTGATCTGACAGACTATAAGGAACAGTGCACAGTCTCTCTCTCTCTCTCTCTCTTTCTCTCTCACCTGAACCAGTAACTCGCTGCCACAGCTCAAGCTGTAGCTCTGTTGCCCGAACCGGAACCAGAAACCAACCAAGTCTTTGCTGGCAACAGAAGAGTTAAACTGGGAGAAGGAGATTGAGCCGTACGAAGAATTCTATTAAAGGACTTTATTAAAGAAAGAACTTTACAGACTGTGCATGTCCGCCTGTGCCCACCTGATCAGTTGAGTTTTACAGCTGGACAATTGAGTAAGTCGAATGTATATGAAAGTGTTCAGTCATTTAAATAGCTATTTGAGTCTTAAGAAACTTGACCCTTGGAACAAACAGGGCCCTGCTTTCCTCAAAGACTTTGTCTTCAAGTAACTACGGTGGAACCCTGCTTACAAAGAAGATTTTGTGCACAACCTTGGAGCCTTCAAACCAGTGGAAAATCTGTTTGGAAAAGACTCTAATTTCGCGAAACCCCAAAATCCAGGTGCATCGACTGAGTGGAAGTTCTTGGACAAAGCCGAACCGCACTGCCTTTGTTCCAAACCACACGGACCATGTGCCGTGTGCTGTGATCTGAGCCCGAAGACAGAGAGGCCTCTCTGCGACGAAGTTCAGATAAGTTTAACAGTTTGGAGTTCATGATTCATGACATTTGAGAAATCAATTAGAAATGTTATTCTGTGATTCATAACTCTAGAATGTGTAATATCATTTAGTTTTCTTAAATATAAATGTGTGTTACATTAAACTGTTTTGTTGATAATTTTAGAAATAAAATCTGTCAACCCCGAGAAATATCTTCTCATTCCTGTTTAACTGTTTAGTCTGAAATTGACACAAGTCAATAGACGTTAGATTATTGGTGGCCCTGCCTATCCTTGATCATTGAATAATAATCAGTTAAGGGAAATTGTGGTAACAAGTAATGATAGGATCTTTCTCGGCACCTAAACGTAAATGAGACTGATATATATATATAACGAGAAGTTACCTGACATAAATACTAACCTGCGTAGTTATTTAATGTCTGACTAACAATACTAAGGAGAGACTCACCTTCGTCTTACTAACCGGTATTGTAGTTAATGTGTTTATAACCTTTTTTGTTTAACGATTTGTGTGTTATCATATGCGATCCCATGGTCTTTGATTTGGTCACGGAAGTGATTTGTCTTTGATTTGTTGATCTAGAGTTGAATTTTAATTAGCTTTTCCCTTTGTATAATTAGTGTAGTGCTACATTTAGTCTTTGTTTTTGAATAAATTTAACAATTTATATCTTTGGAATTGGTGTCTGTGTCCAATTATTACAGAAATTGAGTTCTACAAGATTCCAGGATTCGTGATAAGGTAATACTATAAATTCACTTCTTAAATTGAAATTTATAAGTGTACCTTACGATACAACTGATAGCACTGCAACTCAGTGTAGGTGTGCGTTCAGTCCGGCAAACACAACATTTCAGTTATGAAACGCTTTCTACAGGTGATGTATAAATGTAATATTTTCACACATTTGAATAAGTTTGATTTGATACAAGATTTATGAAGATGACCAAACAAAATGACATAATATTTTTCAGGGAATAAAAATCTCACGACACAATTGGGTAGTCCTCACGGCACACGGGTTGAAAACCACTGAGCCAAGCCACGGTGCTTCTTGGCTTTGCACTGCCACTGAGACTGCCAGGCGAAGACGGTGAGAAGCTATCATTGGATAGCTCAGTTGGTAGAGCGGAGGACTGTAGGTTTCAGGCAGCGGGCATCCTTAGGTCGCTGGTTCAATTCCGGCTCGAAGGAAGGCGTGATTATGGTTTGACATCGGTTTTGGACGAGCTCCCAAATGTCAAGCCATTGGAATTGCATGAGGACAAGGAGAAAACCCCGGAAATTCGGATTTGTTGTGGAGAACTCGCATTGCCCAAACATCTCATATGCATGTGACCCTTGTCACCCTGAGCCCAGTTTTCTAAACCGGCCAGAAAGCGGTCTGGAACAATCATGAAGCCAACACATTGTGAAGCACTTCACTGAAGCCCGGGTAGCTCAGCCGGTAGAGCATCAGACTTTTAATCTGAGGGTCCAGGGTTTGAGTCCCTGTTCGGGCGCCTTGTTGACCAAGGGCCATGATGGTGAAAAGCCTGGATGGCCTTCCAGGTGACAATAAAATATGCAGTTGCGTCTAGGCAAGTTGTCTAGTCCTCTTTGCTTCTTTTGGCAAATATCCAGCCTGGGCAAGTGTTGTCTTCCAGAGGCAAGTCAAGCCAGGAACTCTGAGAGATGTTTTTGCCGTTGACGACGTGTCACTTTAGAACAGCACAACATGCATCTCTACTTGACTTGGCACAATCTGTGAGCGTTGGGCCAACACAACGTGTCCACACATTTGCAGGCGTCTTGAAATACTTGGAATGACCTGTGGCCCCATGCCATGCAGAAGTCCACAGCTATGCGTGTCAGCATGCTCTGCTCCTCATCCCCAATGTGCCACTTGTAAGAACTGTGTAAAAAGCGACAGAGACCAAAAACCTTCGCGGCGCACCAACATGAAAAAAAAAAAAAAGGATTTACTAGGTATTGTCTCACCTGAATGGCAACAGGCTGCTAAAACTATTATCACACGCACATTGCATGTTAAAGTATGTCAGTAAGGGAGTAATTAAAAGGGCAAATGTGTGAAGTGCAAGGAGTGGCCTTTAGTGGTTAGGTAAAAAAGTACACAGACAAACTAAATAATCCCTTGATACAAATGATTTATTTAGTGCAGACAGACCAAGACCAGACACAATAAACTATTCGCAGTAAATATAAATTCACAGCAAAATAGGTTCAGTTCACAATATCCTATAACAAGCTGTATTTAACGAAGTGGTTAAACGTTACAAAGGGCATTACAATTGTTGAAAAACAATAGCACACGGATCAAACATGCTATCCCCGCCGTTTTATTCGATTTGATTAGACGTTTCGCGACCGAAATGTTTTGTGTGCAGACTGAACGCACACCTGAGCCGAGCACGATCACAATACATATCCACAGTTAATCTAAGCAGTATCATATTGTAACCGTTTCGGTCTGTTATCAACCCATCCGGATCCAAAACCAGGAGTCAGACACCCTTTTCGGTGGACACGCTGTTGACTTCTCACAAGCACCATCTGCCTTCACAAAGGCAGCGCTAGCAGTGGAAAGAACGAAGAACTGCAGGAGAAACGCCGGGGCTATTTAGAGCCCGATTATTCAACACAGAGGGGGGAAACCAAAGCCAAATGAGACTTAGAGGAACAGGAGACATCCAACAACAGTGTAAAGATAAAAAGGAATTCACCATCTGTCCCTTTAATCAATTGCCTTGCAGTTCCACTGTGTAGCGTTATGTTGGGTGTATTTTGATAAGAGCATTTGGGCTCTGAGCTGAAGCACTGATCTAAAGAAGACCTCTCCACCCCCAAAGTTATCAGATTTCCTTTGCTCATCAGCTTGGAACTGGTTTGCATCAAAGTGACAGTTTTGGGGAGGATGGCACCGAGAAGAGGCCAAATAGGTTGAATCCTGCTATGAGATGTCTGGAGAAAGGGGCCTGTAGGTGATAAAAACTCTTTGAAGTGGACGAGAGCCGAAATCCCGACATAGGGCTACGAACCCGGGCCAACCGGCATTTCCAAAAGATGGCATGGATTGACATCAGTCATAAATCAAGCCCCCCTCCATTAGGACACTGGGGGCTGAAACCGAAATCCAATCTCAAGAACTCAAGAACCAATCACCTATTGATCTGACAGACTATAAGGAACAGTGCACAGTCTCTCTCTCTCTCTCTCTCTTTCTCTCTCACCTGAACCAGTAACTCGCTGCCACAGCTCAAGCTGTAGCTCTGTTGCCCGAACCGGAACCAGAAACCAACCAAGTCTTTGCCGGCAACAGAAGAGTTAAACTGGGAGAAGGAGATTGAGCCGTACGAAGAATTCTATTAAAGGACTTTATTAAAGAAAGAACTTTACAGACTGTGGATGTCCGCCTGTGCCCACCTGATCAGTGGAGTTTTACAGCTGGACAATTGAGTAAGTCGAATGTATATGAAAGTGTTCAGTCATTTAAATAGCTATTTGAGTCTTAAGAAACTTGACCCTTGGAACAAACAGGGCCCTGCTTTCCTCAAAGACTTTGTCTTCAAGTAACTACGGTGGAACCCTGCTTACAAAGAAGATTTTGTGCACAACCTTGGAGCCTTCAAACCAGTGGAAAATCTGTTTGGAAAAGACTCTAATTTCGCGAAACCCCAACTTCCAGGTGCATCGACTGAGTGGAAGTTCTTGGACAAAGCCGAACCGCACTGCCTTTGTTCCAAACCACACGGACCATGTGCCGTGTGCTGTGATCTGAGCCCGAAGACAGAGAGGCCTCTCTGCGACGAAGTTCAGATAAGTTTAACAGTTTGGAGTTCATGATTCATGACATTTGAGAAATCAATTAGAAATGTTATTCTGTGATTCATAACTCTAGAATGTGTAATATCATTTAGTTTTCTTAAATATAAATGTGTGTTACATTAAACTGTTTTGTTGATAATTTTAGAAATAAAATCTGTCAACCCTGAGAAATATCTTCTCATTCCTGTTTAACTGTTTAGTCTGAAATTGACACAAGTCAATAGACGTTAGATTATTGGTGGCCCTGCCTATCCTTGATCATTGAATAATAATCAGTTAAGGGAAATTGTGGTAACAAGTAATGATAGGATCTTTCTCGGCACCTAAACGTAAATGAGACTGATATATATATATAAAGAGAAGTTACCTGACATAAATACTAACCTGCGTAGTTATTTAATGTCTGACTAACAATACTAAGGAGAGACTCACCTTCGTCTTACTAACCGGTATTGTAGTTAATGTGTTTATAACCTTTTTTGTTTAACGATTTGTGTGTTATCATATGCGATCCCATGGTCTTTGATTTGGTCACGGAAGTGATTTGTCTTTGATTTGTTGATCTAGAGTTGAATTTTAATTAGCTTTTCCCTTTGTATAATTAGTGTAGTGCTACATTTAGTCTTTGTTTTTGAATAAATTTAACAATTTATATCTTTGGAATTGGTGTCTGTGTCCAATTATTACAGAAATTGAGTTCTACAAGATTCCAGGATTCGTGATAAGGTAATACTATAAATTCACTTCTTAAATTGAAATTTATAAGTGTACCTTACGATACAACTGATAGCACTGCAACTCAGTGTAGGTGTGCGTTCAGTCCGGCAAACACAACATTTCAGTTATGAAACGCTTTCTACAGGTGATGTATAAATGTAATATTTTCACACATTTGAATAAGTTTGATTTGATACAAGATTTATGAAGTTGACCAAACAAAATGACATAATATTTTTCAGGGAATAAAAATCTCACGACACAATTGGGTAGTCCTCACGGCACACGGGTTGAAAACCACTGAGCCAAGCCACGGTGCTTCTTGGCTTTGCACTGCCACTGAGACTGCCAGGCGAAGACGGTGAGAAGCTAACATTGGATAGCTCAGTTGGTAGAGCGGAGGACTGTAGGTTTCAGGCAGCGGGCATCCTTAGGTCGCTGGTTCAATTCCGGCTCGAAGGAAGGCGTGATTATGGTTTGACATCGGTTTTGGACGAGCTCCCAAATGTCAAGCCATTGGAATTGCATGAGGACAAGGAGAAAACCCCGGAAATTCGGATTTGTTGTGGAGAACTCGCATTGCCCAAACATCTCATATGCATGTGACCCTTGTCACCCTGAGCCCAGTTTTCTAAACCGGCCAGAAAGCGGTCTGGAACAATCATGAAGCCAACACATTGTGAAGCACTTCACTGAAGCCCGGGTAGCTCAGCCGGTAGAGCATCAGACTTTTAATCTGAGGGTCCAGGGTTTGAGTCCCTGTTCGGGCGCCTTGTTGACCAAGGGCCATGATGGTGAAAAGCCTGGATGGCCTTCCAGGTGACAATAAAATATGCAGTTGCGTCTAGGCAAGTTGTCTAGTCCTCTTTGCTTCTTTTGGCAAATATCCAGCCTGGGCAAGTGTTGTCTTCCAGAGGCAAGTCAAGCCAGGAACTCTGAGAGATGTTTTTGCCGTTGACGACGTGTCACTTTAGAACAGCACAACATGCATCTCTACTTGACTTGGCACAATCTGTGAGCGTTGGGCCAACACAACGTGTCCACACATTTGCAGGCGTCTTGAAATACTTGGAATGACCTGTGGCCCCATGCCATGCAGAAGTCCACAGCTATGCGTGTCAGCATGCTCTGCTCCTCATCCCCAATGTGCCACTTGTAAGAACTGTGTAAACAGCGACAGAGACCAAAA
This sequence comes from Amia ocellicauda, assembly GCF_036373705.1. NCBI lineage: Eukaryota > Metazoa > Chordata > Actinopteri > Amiiformes > Amiidae > Amia > Amia ocellicauda. The sequence goes on from NW_027102823.1 coordinate 99,707, forward strand.
ACCTTCGCGGCGCACCAACATGAAAAAAAAAAAAAAGGATTTACTAGGTATTGTCTCACCTGAATGGCAACAGGCTGCTAAAACTATTATCACACGCACATTGCATTTTAAAGTATGTCAGTAAGGGAGTAATTAAAAGGGCAAATGTGTGAAGTGCAAGGAGTGGCCTTTAGTGGTTAGGTAAAAAAGTACACAGACAAACTAAATAATCCCTTGATATAAATCATTTATTTAGTGCAGACAGACCAAGACCAGACACAATAAACTATTCGCAGTAAATATAAATTCACAGCAAAATAGGTTCAGTTCACAATATCCAAAACGAGCTGTATTTAACGAAGTGGTTAAACGTTACAAAGGGCATTACAATTGTTGAAAAACAATAGCACACGGATAAAATATGCTATCCCCGCCGTTTTATTCGATTTGATTAGACGTTTCGCGACCGAAATGTTTTGTGTGCAGACTGAACGCACACCTGAGCCGAGCACGATCACAATACATATCCACAGTTAATCTAAGCAGTATCATATTGTAACCGTTTCGGTCTGTTATCAACCCATCCGGATCCAATACCAGGAGTCAGACACCCTTTTCGGTGGACACGCTGTTGACTTCTCACAAGCACCATCTGCCTTCACAAAGGCAGCGCTAGCAGTGGAAAGAACGAAGAACTGCAGGAGAAACGCCGGGGCTATTTAGAGTCCGATTATTCAACACAGAGGGGGGAAACCAAAGCCAAATGAGACTTAGAGGAACAGGAGACATCCAACAACAGTGTAAAGATAAAAAGGAATTCACCATCTGTCCCTTTAATCAATTGCCTTGCAGTTCCACTGTGTAGCGTTATGTTGGGTGTATTTTGATAAGAGCATTTGGGCTCTGAGCTGAAGCACTGATCTAAAGAAGACCTCTCCACCCCCAAAGTTATCAGATTTCCTTTGCTCATCAGCTTGGAACTGGTTTGCATCAAAGTGACAGTTTTGGGGAGGATGGCACCGAGAAGAGGCCAAATAGGTTGAATCCTGCTATGAGATGTCTGGAGAAAGGGGCCTGTAGGTGATAAAAACTCTTTGAAGTGGACGAGAGCCGAAATCCCGACATAGAGCTACGAACCCGGGCCAACCGGCATTTCCAAAAGATGGCATGGATTGACATCAGTCATAAATCAAGCCCCCCTCCATTAGGACACTGGGGGCTGAAACCGAAATCCAATCTCAAGAACTCAAGAACCAATCACCTATTGATCTGACAGACTATAAGGAACAGTGCACAGTCTCTCTCTCTCTCTCTCTCTTTCTCTCTCACCTGAACCAGTAACTCGCTGCCACAGCTCAAGCTGTAGCTCTGTTGCCCGAACCGGAACCAGAAACCAACCAAGTCTTTGCTGGCAACAGAAGAGTTAAACTGGGAGAAGGAGATTGAGCCGTACGAAGAATTCTATTAAAGGACTTTATTAAAGAAAGAACTTTACAGACTGTGCATGTCCGCCTGTGCCCACCTGATCAGTTGAGTTTTACAGCTGGACAATTGAGTAAGTCGAATGTATATGAAAGTGTTCAGTCATTTAAATAGCTATTTGAGTCTTAAGAAACTTGACCCTTGGAACAAACAGGGCCCTGCTTTCCTCAAAGACTTTGTCTTCAAGTAACTACGGTGGAACCCTGCTTACAAAGAAGATTTTGTGCACAACCTTGGAGCCTTCAAACCAGTGGAAAATCTGTTTGGAAAAGACTCTAATTTCGCGAAACCCCAAAATCCAGGTGCATCGACTGAGTGGAAGTTCTTGGACAAAGCCGAACCGCACTGCCTTTGTTCCAAACCACACGGACCATGTGCCGTGTGCTGTGATCTGAGCCCGAAGACAGAGAGGCCTCTCTGCGACGAAGTTCAGATAAGTTTAACAGTTTGGAGTTCATGATTCATGACATTTGAGAAATCAATTAGAAATGTTATTCTGTGATTCATAACTCTAGAATGTGTAATATCATTTAGTTTTCTTAAATATAAATGTGTGTTACATTAAACTGTTTTGTTGATAATTTTAGAAATAAAATCTGTCAACCCCGAGAAATATCTTCTCATTCCTGTTTAACTGTTTAGTCTGAAATTGACACAAGTCAATAGACGTTAGATTATTGGTGGCCCTGCCTATCCTTGATCATTGAATAATAATCAGTTAAGGGAAATTGTGGTAACAAGTAATGATAGGATCTTTCTCGGCACCTAAACGTAAATGAGACTGATATATATATATAACGAGAAGTTACCTGACATAAATACTAACCTGCGTAGTTATTTAATGTCTGACTAACAATACTAAGGAGAGACTCACCTTCGTCTTACTAACCGGTATTGTAGTTAATGTGTTTATAACCTTTTTTGTTTAACGATTTGTGTGTTATCATATGCGATCCCATGGTCTTTGATTTGGTCACGGAAGTGATTTGTCTTTGATTTGTTGATCTAGAGTTGAATTTTAATTAGCTTTTCCCTTTGTATAATTAGTGTAGTGCTACATTTAGTCTTTGTTTTTGAATAAATTTAACAATTTATATCTTTGGAATTGGTGTCTGTGTCCAATTATTACAGAAATTGAGTTCTACAAGATTCCAGGATTCGTGATAAGGTAATACTATAAATTCACTTCTTAAATTGAAATTTATAAGTGTACCTTACGATACAACTGATAGCACTGCAACTCAGTGTAGGTGTGCGTTCAGTCCGGCAAACACAACATTTCAGTTATGAAACGCTTTCTACAGGTGATGTATAAATGTAATATTTTCACACATTTGAATAAGTTTGATTTGATACAAGATTTATGAAGATGACCAAACAAAATGACATAATATTTTTCAGGGAATAAAAATCTCACGACACAATTGGGTAGTCCTCACGGCACACGGGTTGAAAACCACTGAGCCAAGCCACGGTGCTTCTTGGCTTTGCACTGCCACTGAGACTGCCAGGCGAAGACGGTGAGAAGCTATCATTGGATAGCTCAGTTGGTAGAGCGGAGGACTGTAGGTTTCAGGCAGCGGGCATCCTTAGGTCGCTGGTTCAATTCCGGCTCGAAGGAAGGCGTGATTATGGTTTGACATCGGTTTTGGACGAGCTCCCAAATGTCAAGCCATTGGAATTGCATGAGGACAAGGAGAAAACCCCGGAAATTCGGATTTGTTGTGGAGAACTCGCATTGCCCAAACATCTCATATGCATGTGACCCTTGTCACCCTGAGCCCAGTTTTCTAAACCGGCCAGAAAGCGGTCTGGAACAATCATGAAGCCAACACATTGTGAAGCACTTCACTGAAGCCCGGGTAGCTCAGCCGGTAGAGCATCAGACTTTTAATCTGAGGGTCCAGGGTTTGAGTCCCTGTTCGGGCGCCTTGTTGACCAAGGGCCATGATGGTGAAAAGCCTGGATGGCCTTCCAGGTGACAATAAAATATGCAGTTGCGTCTAGGCAAGTTGTCTAGTCCTCTTTGCTTCTTTTGGCAAATATCCAGCCTGGGCAAGTGTTGTCTTCCAGAGGCAAGTCAAGCCAGGAACTCTGAGAGATGTTTTTGCCGTTGACGACGTGTCACTTTAGAACAGCACAACATGCATCTCTACTTGACTTGGCACAATCTGTGAGCGTTGGGCCAACACAACGTGTCCACACATTTGCAGGCGTCTTGAAATACTTGGAATGACCTGTGGCCCCATGCCATGCAGAAGTCCACAGCTATGCGTGTCAGCATGCTCTGCTCCTCATCCCCAATGTGCCACTTGTAAGAACTGTGTAAAAAGCGACAGAGACCAAAAACCTTCGCGGCGCACCAACATGAAAAAAAAAAAAAAGGATTTACTAGGTATTGTCTCACCTGAATGGCAACAGGCTGCTAAAACTATTATCACACGCACATTGCATTTTAAAGTATGTCAGTAAGGGAGTAATTAAAAGGGCAAATGTGTGAAGTGCAAGGAGTGGCCTTTAGTGGTTAGGTAAAAAAGTACACAGACAAACTAAATAATCCCTTGATATAAATCATTTATTTAGTGCAGACAGACCAAGACCAGACACAATAAACTATTCGCAGTAAATATAAATTCACAGCAAAATAGGTTCAGTTCACAATATCCAAAACGAGCTGTATTTAACGAAGTGGTTAAACGTTACAAAGGGCATTACAATTGTTGAAAAACAATAGCACACGGATAAAATATGCTATCCCCGCCGTTTTATTCGATTTGATTAGACGTTTCGCGACCGAAATGTTTTGTGTGCAGACTGAACGCACACCTGAGCCGAGCACGATCACAATACATATCCACAGTTAATCTAAGCAGTATCATATTGTAACCGTTTCGGTCTGTTATCAACCCATCCGGATCCAATACCAGGAGTCAGACACCCTTTTCGGTGGACACGCTGTTGACTTCTCACAAGCACCATCTGCCTTCACAAAGGCAGCGCTAGCAGTGGAAAGAACGAAGAACTGCAGGAGAAACGCCGGGGCTATTTAGAGTCCGATTATTCAACACAGAGGGGGGAAACCAAAGCCAAATGAGACTTAGAGGAACAGGAGACATCCAACAACAGTGTAAAGATAAAAAGGAATTCACCATCTGTCCCTTTAATCAATTGCCTTGCAGTTCCACTGTGTAGCGTTATGTTGGGTTTATTTTGATAAGAGCATTTGGGCTCTGAGCTGAAGCACTGATCTAAAGAAGACCTCTCCACCCCCAAAGTTATCAGATTTCCTTTGCTCATCAGCTTGGAACTGGTTTGCATCAAAGTGACAGTTTTGGGGAGGATGGCACCGAGAAGAGGCCAAATAGGTTGAATCCTGCTATGAGATGTCTGGAGAAAGGGGCCTGTAGGTGATAAAAACTCTTTGAAGTGGACGAGAGCCGAAATCCCGACATAGAGCTACGAACCCGGGCCAACCGGCATTTCCAAAAGATGGCATGGATTGACATCAGTCATAAATCAAGCCCCCCTCCATTAGGACACTGGGGGCTGAAACCGAAATCCAATCTCAAGAACTCAAGAACCAATCACCTATTGATCTGACAGACTATAAGGAACAGTGCACAGTCTCTCTCTCTCTCTCTCTCTTTCTCTCTCACCTGAACCAGTAACTCGCTGCCACAGCTCAAGCTGTAGCTCTGTTGCCCGAACCGGAACCAGAAACCAACCAAGTCTTTGCTGGCAACAGAAGAGTTAAACTGGGAGAAGGAGATTGAGCCGTACGAAGAATTCTATTAAAGGACTTTATTAAAGAAAGAACTTTACAGACTGTGCATGTCCGCCTGTGCCCACCTGATCAGTTGAGTTTTACAGCTGGACAATTGAGTAAGTCGAATGTATATGAAAGTGTTCAGTCATTTAAATAGCTATTTGAGTCTTAAGAAACTTGACCCTTGGAACAAACAGGGCCCTGCTTTCCTCAAAGACTTTGTCTTCAAGTAACTACGGTGGAACCCTGCTTACAAAGAAGATTTTGTGCACAACCTTGGAGCCTTCAAACCAGTGGAAAATCTGTTTGGAAAAGACTCTAATTTCGCGAAACCCCAAAGTCCAGGTGCATCGACTGAGTGGAAGTTCTTGGACAAAGCCGAACCGCACTGCCTTTGTTCCAAACCACACGGACCATGTGCCGTGTGCTGTGATCTGAGCCCGAAGACAGAGAGGCCTCTCTGCGACGAAGTTCAGATAAGTTTAACAGTTTGGAGTTCATGATTCATGACATTTGAGAAATCAATTAGAAATGTTATTCTGTGATTCATAACTCTAGAATGTGTAATATCATTTAGTTTTCTTAAATATAAATGTGTGTTACATTAAACTGTTTTGTTGATAATTTTAGAAATAAAATCTGTCAACCCCGAGAAATATCTTCTCATTCCTGTTTAACTGTTTAGTCTGAAATTGACACAAGTCAATAGACGTTAGTTTATTGGTGGCCCTGCCTATACTTGATCATTAAATAATAATCAGTTAAGGGAAATTGTGGTAACAAGTAATGATAGGATCTTTCTCGGCACCTAAACGTAAATGAGACTGATATATATATATAACGAGAAGTTACCTGACATAAATACTAACCTGCGTAGTTATTTAATGTCTGACTAACAATACTAACGAGAGACTCACCTTCGTCTTACTAACCGGTATTGTAGTTAATGTGTTTATAACCTTTTTTGTTAAACGATTTGTGTGTTATCATATGCGATCCCATGGTCTTTGATTTGGTCACGGAAGTGATTTGTCTTTGATTTGTTGATCTAGAGTTGAATTTTAATTAGCTTTTCCCTTTTGTATAATTAGTGTAGTGCTACATTTAGTCTTTGTTTTTGAATAAATTTAACAATTTATATCTTTGGAATTGGTGTCTGTGTCCAATTATTACAGAAATTGAGTTCTACAAGATTCCAGGATTCGTGATAAGGTGATACTATAAATTCACTTCTTAAATTGAAATTTATAAGTGTACCTTACGATACAACTGATAGCACTGCAACTCAGTGTAGGTGTGCGTTCAGTCTCAAGAACTGACCTGTGGCCCCATGCCATGCAGAAGTCCACAGCTATGCGTGTCAGCATGCTCTGCTTCTCATCCCCAACGTGCCACTTGTAAGAACTGTGTAAAAAGCGACAGAGAACGTTATCAGCAAAGAAACACAATTCTCCTGAGAATGACAATCATCGTGCCGATCGTAATCTCAGTGCATACCTGGATGCCCAACAAGCCAAGCCAGTGGTTCCCAAGCGTTGTAATGCCACGGCACACTTTGCTGAGACCAAAAACCTTCGCGGCGCACCAACATGAAAAAAAAAAAAAGGATTTACTAGGTATTGTCTCACCTGAATGGCAACAGGCTGCTAAAACTATTATCACACGCACATTGCATGTTAAAGTATGTCAGTAAGGGAGTAATTAAAAGGGCAAATGTGTGAAGTGCAAGGAGTGGCCTTTAGTGGTTAGGTAAAAAAGTACACAGACAAACTAAATAATCCCTTGATACAAATCATTTATTTAGTGCAGACAGACCAAGACCAGACACAATAAACTATTCGCAGTAAATATAAATTCACAGCAAAATAGGTTCAGTTCACAATATCCTATAACAAGCTGTATTTAACGAAGTGGTTAAACGTTACAAAGGGCATTACAATTGTTGAAAAACAATAGCACACGGATCAAACATGCTATCCCCGCCGTTTTATTTGATTTGATTAGACGTTTCGCGACCGAAATGTTTTGTGTGCAGACTGAACGCACACCTGAGCCGAGCACGATCACAATACATATCCACAGTTAATCTAAGCAGTATCATATTGTAACCGTTTCGGTCTGTTATCAACCCATCCGGATCCAAAACCAGGAGTCAGACACCCTTTTCGGTGGACACGCTGTTGACTTCTCACAAGCACCATCTGCCTTCACAAAGGCAGCGCTAGCAGTGGAAAGAACGAAGAACTGCAGGAGAAACGCCGGGGCTATTTAGAGCCCGATTATTCAACACAGAGGGGGGAAACCAAAGCCAAATGAGACTTAGAGGAACAGGAGACATCCAACAACAGTGTAAAGATAAAAAGGAATTCACCATCTGTCCCTTTAATCAATTGCCTTGCAGTTCCACTGTGTAGCGTTATGTTGGGTGTATTTTGATAAGAACATTTGGGCTCTGAGCTGAAGCACTGATCTAAAGAAGACCTCTCCACCCCCAAAGTTATCAGATTTCCTTTGCTCATCAACTTGGAACTGGTTTGCATCAAAGTGACAGTTTTGGGGAGGATGGCACCGAGAAGAGGCCAAATAGGTTGAATCCTGCTATGAGATGTCTGGAGAAAGGGACCTGTAGGTGATAAAATCTCTTTGAAGTGGACGAGAGCCGAAATCCCGACATAGAGCTACGAACCCGGGCCAACCGGCATTTCCAAAAGATGGCATGGATTGACATCAGTCATAAATCAAGCCCCCCTCCATTAGGACACTGGGGGCTGAAACCGAAATCCAATCTCAAGAACTGAAGAACCAATCACCTATTGATCTGACAGACTATAAGGAACAGTGCACAGTCTCTCTCTCTCTCTCTCTCTCTTTCTCTCTCACCTGAACCAGTAACTCGCTGCCACAGCTCAAGCTGTAGCTCTGTTGCCCGAACCGGAACCAGAAACCAACCAAGTCTTTGCCGGCAACAGAAGAGTTAAACTGGGAGAAGGAGATTGAGCCGTACGAAGAATTCTATTCAAGGACTTTATTAAAGAAAGAACTTTACAGACTGTGCATGTCCGCCTGTGCCCACCTGATCAGTGGAGTTTTACAGCTGGACAATTGAGTAAGTCGAATGTATATGAAAGTGTTCAGTCATTTAAATAGCTATTTGAGTCTTAAGAAACTTGACCCTTGGAACAAACAGGGCCCTGCTTTCCTCAAAGACTTTGTCTTCAAGTAACTACGGTGGAACCCTGCTTACAAAGAAGATTTTGTGCACAACCTTGGAGCCTTCAAACCAGTGGAAAATCTGTTTGGAAAAGACTCTAATTTCGCGAAACCCCAAAATCCAGGTGCATCGACTGAGTGGAAGTTCTTGGACAAAGCCGAACCGCACTGCCTTTGTTCCAAACCACACGGACCATGTGCCGTGTGCTGTGATCTGAGCCCGAAGACAGAGAGGCCTCTCTGCGACGAAGTTCAGATAAGTTCAACAGTTTGGAGTTCATGATTCATGACATTTGAGAAATCAATTAGAAATGTTATTCTGTGATTCATAACTCTAGAATGTGTAATATCATTTAGTTTTCTTAAATATAAATGTGTGTTACATTAAACTGTTTTGTTGATAATTTTAGAAATAAAATCTGTCAACCCCGAGAAATATCTTCTCATTCCTGTTTAACTGTTTAGTCTGAAATTGACACAAGTCAATAGACGTTAGATTATTGGTGGCCCTGCCTATCCTTGATCATTGAATAATAATCAGTTAAGGGAAATTGTGGTAACAAGTAATGATAGGATCTTTCTCCGCACCTAAACGTAAATGAGACTGATATATATATATAACGAGAAGTTACCTGACATAAATACTAACCTGCGTAGTTATTTAATGTCTGACTAACAATACTAACGAGAGACTCACCTTCGTCTTACTAACCGGTATTGTAGTTAATGTGTTTATAACCTTTTTTGTTTAACGATTTGTGTGTTATCATATGCGATCCCATGGTCTTTGATTTGGTCACGGAAGTGATTTGTCTTTGATTTGTTGATCTAGAGTTGAATTTTAATTAGCTTTTCCCTTTTGTATAATTAGTGTAGTGCTACATTTAGTCTTTGTTTTTGAATAAATTTAACAATTTATATCTTTGGAATTGGTGTCTGTGTCCAATTATTACAGAAATTGAGTTCTACAAGATTCCAGGATTCGTGATAAGGTGATACTATAAATTCACTTCTTAAATTGAAATTTATAAGTGTACCTTACGATACAACTGATAGCACTGCAACTCAGTGTAGGTGTGCGTTCAGTCCGGCAAACACAACATTTCAGTTATGAAACGCTTTCTACAGGTGATGTATAAATGTAATATTTTCACACATTTGAATAAGTTTGATTTGATACAAGACTTATGAAGTTGACCAAACAAAATGACATAATATTTTTCAGGGGATAAAAATCTCACGACACAATTGGGTAGTCCTCACGGCACACGGGTTGAAAACCACTGAGCCAAGCCACGGTGCTTCTTGGCTTTGCACTGCCACTGAGACTGCCAGGCGAAGACGGTGAGAAGCTTACCTTCGATAGCTCAGTTGGTAGAGCGGAGGACTGTAGGTTTCAGGCAGCGGGCATCCTTAGGTCGCTGGTTCAATTCTGGCTCGAAGGAAGGCGTGATTATGGTTTGACATCGGTTTTGGACGAGCTCCCAAATGTCAAGCCATTGGAATTGCATGAGGACAAGGAGAAAACCCCGGAAATTCGGATTTGTTGTGGAGAACTCGCATTGCCCAAACATCTCATATGCATGTGACCCTTGTCACCCTGAGCCCAGTTTTCTAAACCGGCCAGAAAGCGGTCTGGAACAATCATGAAGCCAACACATTGTGAAGCACTTCACTGAAGCCCGGGTAGCTCAGCCGGTAGCGCATCAGACTTTTAATCTGAGGGTCCAGGGTTTGAGTCCCTGTTCGGGCGCCTTGTTGACCAAGGGCCATGATGGTGAAAAGCCTGGATGGCCTTCCAGGTGACAATAAAATATGCAGTTGCGTCTAGGCAAGTTGTCTAGTCCTCTTTGCTTCTTTTGGCAAATATCCAACCTGGGCAAGTGTTGTCTTCCAGAGGCAAGTCAAGCCAGGAACTCTGAGAGATGTTTTTGCCGTTGACGACGTGTCACTTTAGAACAGCACAACATGCATCTCTACTTGACTTGGCACAATCTGTGAGGGTTGGGCCAACACAACGTGTCCACACATTTGCAGGCGTCTTGAAATACTTGGAATGACCTGTGGCCCCATGCCATGCAGAAGTCCACAGCTATGCGTGTCAGCATGCTCTGCTCCTCATCCCCAATGTGCCACTTGTAAGAACTGTGTAAAAAGCGACAGAGACCAAAAACCTTCGCGGCGCACCAACATGAAAAAAAAAAAAAAGGATTTACTAGGTATTGTCTCACCTGAATGGCAACAGGCTGCTAAAACTATTATCACACGCACATTGCATGTTAAAGTATGTCAGTAAGGGATTAATTAAAAGGGCAAATGTGTGAAGTGCAAGGAGTGGCCTTTAGTGGTTAGGTAAAAAAGTACACAGACAAACTAAATAATCCCTTGATATATATCATTTATTTAGTGCAGACGGACCAAGACCAGACACAATAAACTATTCGCAGTAAATATAAATTCACAGCAAAATAGGTTCAGTTCACAATATCCTATAACGAGCTGTATTTAACGAAGTGGTTAAACGTTACAAAGGGCATTACAATTGTTGAAAAACAATAGCACACGGATAAAATATGCTATCCCCGCCGTTTTATTCGATTTGATTAGACGTTTCGCGACCGAAATGTTTTGTGTGCAGACTGAACGCACACCTGAGCCGAGCACGATCACAATACATATCCACAGTTAATCTAAGCAGTATCATATTGTAACCGTTTCGGTCTGTTATCAACCCATCCGGATCCAATACCAGGAGTCAGACACCCTTTTCGGTGGACACGCTGTTGACTTCTCACAAGCACCATCTGCCTTCACAAAGGCAGCGCTAGCAGTGGAAAGAACGAAGAACTGCAGGAGAAACGCTGGGGCTATTTAGAGCCCGATTATTCAACACAGAGGGGGGAAACCAAAGCCAAATGAGACTTAGAGGAACAGGAGACATCCAACAACAGTGTAAAGATAAAAAGGAATTCACCATCTGTCCCTTTAATCAATTGCCTTGCAGTTCCACTGTGTAGCGTTATGTTGGGTGTATTTTGATAAGAGCATTTGGGCTCTGAGCTGAAGCACTGATCTAAAGAAGACCTCTCCACCCCCAAAGTTATCAGATTTCCTTTGCTCATCAGCTTGGAACTGGTTTGCATCAAAGTGACAGTTTTGGGGAGGATGGCACCGAGAAGAGGCCAAATAGGTTGAATCCTGCTATGAGATGTCTGGAGAAAGGGGCCTGTAGGTGATAAAAACTCTTTGAAGTGGACGAGAGCCGAAATCCCGACATAGGGCTACGAACCCGGGCCAACCGGCATTTCCAAAAGATGGCATGGATTGACATCAGTCATATATCAAGCCCCCCTCCATTAGGACACTGGGGGCTGAAACCGAAATCCAATCTCAAGAACTGAAGAACCAATCACCTATTGATCTGACAGACTATAAGGAACAGTGCACAGACTCTCTCTCTCTCTCTCTCTCTTTCTCTCTCACCTGAACCAGTAACTCGCTGCCACAGCTCAAGCTGTAGCTCTGTTGCCCGAACCGGAACCAGAAACCAACCAAGTCTTTGCCGGCAACAGAAGAGTTAAACTGGGAGAAGGAGATTGAGCCGTACGAAGAATTCTATTAAAGGACTTTATTAAAGAAAGAACTTTACAGACTGTGCATGTCCGCCTGTGCCCACCTGATCAGTGGAGTTTTACATCTGGACAATTGAGTAATTCGAATGTATATGAAAGTTTTCAGTCATTTAAATAGCTATTTGAGTCTTAAGAAACTTGACCCTTGGAACAAACAGGGCCCTGCTTTCCTCAAAGACTTTGTCTTCAAGTAACTACGGTGGAACCCTGCTTACAAAGAAGATTTTGTGCACAACCTTGGAGCCTTCAAACCAGTGGAAAATCTGTTTGGAAAAGACTCTAATTTCGCGAAACCCCAACTTCCAGGTGCATCGACTGAGTGGAAGTTCTTGGACAAAGCCGAACCGCACTGCCTTTGTTCCAAACTACACGGACCATGTGCCGTGTGCTGTGATCTGAGCCCGAAGACAGAGGCCTCTCTGCGACGAAGTTCAGATAAGTTTAACAGTTTGGAGTTCATGATTCATGACATTTGAGAAATCAATTAGAAATGTTATTCTGTGATTCATAACTCTAGAATGTGTAATATCATTTAGTTTTCTTAAATATAAATGTGTGTTACATTAAACTGTTTTGTTGATAATTTTAGAAATAAAATCTGTCAACCCCGAGAAATATCTTCTCATTCCTGTTTAACTGTTTAGTCTGAAATTGACACAACTCAATAGACGTTAGATTATTGGTTGCCCTGCCTATCCTTGATCATTGAATAATAATCAGTTAAGGGAAATTGTGGTAACAAGTAATGATAGGATCTTTCTCGGCACCTAAACGTAAATGAGACTGATATATATATATAACGAGAAGTTACCTGACATAAATACTAACCTGCGTAGTTATTTAATGTCTGACTAACAATACTAACGAGAGACTCACCTTCGTCTTACTAACCGGTATTGTAGTTAATGTGTTTATAACCTTTTTTGTTTAACGATTTGTGTGTTATCATATGCGATCCCATGGTCTTTGATTTGGTCACGGAAGTGATTTGTCTTTGATTTGTTGATCTAGAGTTGAATTTTAATTAGCTTTTCCCTTTTGTATAATTAGTGTAGTGCTACATTTAGTTTTTGTTTTTGAATAAATTTAACAATTTATATCTTTGGAATTGGTGTCTGTGTCCAATTATTACAGAAATTGAGTTCTACAAGATTCCAGGATTCGTGATAAGGTGATACTATAAATTCACTTCTTAAATTGAAATTTATAAGTGTACCTTACGATACAACTGATAGCACTGCAACTCAGTGTAGGTGTGCGTTCAGTCCGGCAAACACAACACTTCAGTTATGAAAAGCTTTCTACAGGTGATGTATAAATGTAATATTTTCACACATTTGAATAAGTTTGATTTGATACAAGATTTATGAAGTTGACCAAACAAAATGACATAATATTTTTCAGGGGATAAAAATCTCACGACACAATTGGGTAGTCCTTACTGCACACGGGTTGAAAACCACTGAGCCAAGCCACGGTGCTTTTTGGCTTTGCACTGCCACTGAGACTGCCAGGCGAAGACGGTGAGTAGCTAACCTTCGATAGCTCAGTTGGTAGAGCGGAGGACTGTAGGTTTCAGGCAGCGGGCATCCTTAGGTCGCTGGTTCAATTCCTGCTCGAAGGAAGGTGTGATTATGGCTTGACATCGGTTTTGGACGAGCTCCCAAATGTCAAGCCATTGGAATTGCATGAGTACAAGGAGAAAACACAGGAAATTCGGATTTGTTGTGGAGAACTCGCATTGCCCAAACATCTCATATGCATGTGACCTTTGTCACCCTGAGCCCAGTTTTCTAAACCGGCCAGAAAGCGGTCTGGAAAAATCATGAAGCCAACACATTGTGATGCACTTCACTGAAGCCCAGGTAGCTCAGCCGGTAGAGCATCAGACTTTTAATCTGAGGGTCCAGGGTTCAAGTCCTTGTTCGGGTGCCTTGTTGACTGAGGGCCATGATGGTGAAAAGCCTGGATGGCCTTCCAGGTGACAATATGCAGTTGCGTCTAGGCAAGGTGTCTAGTCCTCTTTGCTTCTTTCGGCAAATATCCAGCCTGGGCAAGTGTTGTCTTCCAGAGGCAAGTCAAGCCAGGAACTCTGAGAGATGTTTTTGCCGTTGACGACGTGTCACTTTAGAACAGCACAACATGCATCTCTACTTGACTTGGCACAATCTGTGAGGGTTGGGCCAACACAACGTGTCCACACATTTGCAGGCGTCTTGAAATACTTGGAATGACCTGTGGCCCCATGCCATGCAGAAGTCCACAGCTATGCGTGTCAGCATGCTCTGCTCCTCATCCCCAATGTGCCACTTGTAAGAACTGTGTAAAAAGCGACAGAGAACGTGATCAGCAAAGAAACACAATTCTCCTGAGAATGACAATCATCGTGCCGATCGTAATCTCAGTGCATACCTGGAGTATTTCAAGACGCCTGCAAATGTGTGGACACGTTGTGTTGGCCCAACCCTCACAGATTGTGCCAAGTCAAGTAGAGATGCATGTTGTGCTGTTCTAAAGTGACACGTCGTCAACGGCAAAAACATCTCTCAGAGTTCCTGGCTTGACTTGCCTCTGGAAGACAACACTTGCCCAGGCTGGATATTTGCCAAAAGAAGCAAAGAGGACTAGACAACTTGCCTAGACGCAACTGCATATTTTATTGTCACCTGGAAGGCCATCCAGGCTTTTCACCATCATGGCCCTTGGTCAACAAGGCGCCCGAACAGGGACTCGAACCCTGGACCCTCAGATTAAAAGTCTGATGCTCTACCGGCTGAGCTACCCGGGCTTCAGTGAAGTGCTTCACAATGTGTTGGCTTCATGATTGTTCCAGACCGCTTTCTGGCCGGTTTAGAAAACTGGGCTCAGGGTGACAAGGGTCACATGCATATGAGATGTTTGGGCAATGCGAGTTCTCCACAACAAATCCGAATTTCCGGGGTTTTCTCCTTGTCCTCATGCAATTCCAATGGCTTGACATTTGGGAGCTCGTCCAAAACCGATGTCAAACCATAATCACGCCTTCCTTCGAGCCGGAATTGAACCAGCGACCTAAGGATGCCCGCTGCCTGAAACCTACAGTCCTCCGCTCTACCAACTGAGCTATCGAAGGTTAGCTTCTCACCATCTTCGCCTGGCAGTCTCAGTGGCAGTGCAAAGCCAAGAAGCACCGTGGCTTGGCTCAGTGGTTTTCAACCCGTGTGCCGTGAGGACTACCCAATTGTGTCGTGAGATTTTTATTCCCTGAAAAATATTATGTCATTTTGTTTGGTCAACTTCATAAATCTTGTATCAAATCAAACTTATTCAAATGTGTGAAAATATTACATTTATACATCACCTGTAGAAAGCGTTTCATAACTGAAATGTTGTGTTTGCCGGACTGAACGCACACCTACACTGAGTTGCAGTGCTATCAGTTGTATCGTAAGGTACACTTATAAATTTCAATTTAAGAAGTGAATTTATAGTATCACCTTATCACGAATCCTGGAATCTTGTAGAACTCAATTTCTCTAATAATTGGACACAGACACCAATTCCAAAGATATAAATTGTTAAATTTATTCAAAAACAAAGACTAAATGTAGCACTACACTAATTATACAAAGGGAAAAGCTAATTAAAATTCAACTCTAGATCAACAAATCAAAGACAAATCACTTCCGTGACCAAATCAAAGACCATGGGATCGCATATGATAACACACAAATCGTTAAACAAAAGAGGTTATAAACACATTAACTACAATACCGGTTAGTAAGACGAAGGTGAGTCTCTCGTTAGTATTGTTAGTCAGACATTAAATAACTACGCAGGTTAGTATTTATGTCAGGTAACTTCTCGTTATATATATATATCAGTCTCATTTACGTTTAGGTGACGAGAAAGATCCTATCATTACTTGTTACCACAATTTCCCTTAACTGATTATTATTCAATGATCAAGGATAGGCAGGGCCACCAATAATCTAACGTCTATTGACTTGTGTCAATTTCAGACTAAACAGTTAAACAGGAATGAGAAGATATTTCTCGGGGTTGACAGATTTTATTTCTAAAATTATCAACAAAACAGTTTAATGTAACACACATTTATATTTAAGAAAACTAAATGATATTACACATTCTAGAGTTATGAATCACAGAATAACATTTCTAATTGATTTCTCAAATGTCATGAATCATGAACTCCAAACTGTTAAACTTATCTGAACTTCGTCGCAGAGAGGCCTCTCTGTCTTCGGGCTCAGATCACAGCACACGGCACATGGTCCGTGTGGTTTGGAACAAAGGCAGTGCGGTTCGGCTTTGTCCAAGAACTTCCACTCAGTCGATGCACCTGGATTTTGGGGTTTCGCGAAATTAGAGTCTTTTCCAAACAGATTTTCCACTGGTTTGAAGGCTCCAAGGTTGTGCACAAAATCTTCTTTGTAAGCAGGGTTCCACCGTAGTTACTTGAAGACAAAGTCTTTGAGGAAAGCAGGGCCCTGTTTGTTCCAAGGGTCAAGTTTCTTAAGACTCAAATAGCTATTTAAATGACTGAACACTTTCATATACATTCGACTTACTCAATTGTCCAGCTGTAAAACTCAACTGATCAGGTGGGCACAGGCGGACATGCACAGTCTGTAAAGTTCTTTCTTTAATAAAGTCCTTTAATAGAATTCTTCGTACGGCTCAATCTCCTTCTCCCAGTTTAACTCTTCTGTTGCCAGCAAAGACTTGGTTGGTTTCTGGTTCCGGTTCGGGCAACAGAGCTACAGCTTGAGCTGTGGCAGCGAGTTACTGGTTCAGGTGAGAGAGAAAGAGAGAGAGAGAGAGAGAGACTGTGCACTGTTCCTTATAGTCTGTCAGATCAATAGGTGATTGGTTCTTGAGTTCTTGAGATTGGATTTCGGTTTCAGCCCCCAGTGTCCTAATGGAGGGGGGCTTGATTTATGACTGATGTCAATCCATGCCATCTTTAGGAAATGCCGGTTGGCCCGGGTTCGTAGCTCTATGTCGGGATTTCGGCTCTCGTCCACTTCAAAGAGATTTTATCACCTACAGGCCCCTTTCTCCAGACATCTCATTGCAGGATTCAACCTATTTGGCCTCTTCTCGGTGCCATCCTCCCCAAAACTGTCACTTTGATGCAAACCAGTTCCAAGCTGATGAGCAAAGGAAATCTGATAACTTTGGGGGTGGAGAGGTCTTCTTTAGATCAGTGCTTCAGCTCAGAGCCCGAATGCTCTTATCTAAATACACCCAACATAACGCTACACAGTGGAACTGCAAGGCAATTGATTAAAGGGACAGATGGTGAATTCCTTTTTATCTTTACACTGTTGTTGGATGTCTCCTGTTCCTCTAAGTCTCATTTGGCTTTGGTTTCCCCCCTCTGTGTTGAATAATCGGGCTCTAAATAGCCCCGGCGTTTCTCCTGCAGTTCTTCGTTCTTTCCACTGCTAGCGCTGCCTTTGTGAAGGCAGATGGTGCTTGTGAGAAGTCAACAGCGTGTCCACCGAAAAGGGTGTCTGACTCCTGGTTTTGGATCCGGATGGGTTGATAACAGACCGAAACGGTTACAATATGATACTGCTTAGATTAACTGTGGATATGTATTGTGATCGTGCTCGGCTCAGGTGTGCGTTCAGTCTGCACACAAAACATTTCGGTCGCGAAACGTCTAATCAAATCGAATAAAACGGCGGGGATAGCATGTTTGATCCGTGTGCTATTGTTTTTCAACAATTGTAATGCCCTTTGTAACGTTTAACCACTTCGTTAAATACAGCTCGTTATAGGATATTGTGAACTGAACCTATTTTGCTGTGAATTTATATTTACTGCGAATAGTTTATTGTGTCTGGTCTTGGTCTGTCTGCACTAAATAAATGATTTGTATCAAGGGATTATTTAGTTTGTCTGTGTACTTTTTTACCTAACCACTAAAGGCCACTCCTCGCACTTCACACATTTGCCCTTTTAATTACTCCCTTACTGACATACTTTAACATGCAATGTGCGTGTGATAATAGTTTTAGCAGCCTGTTGCCATTCAGGTGAGACAATACCTAGTAAATCCTTTTTTTTTTTTTCATGTTGGTGCACCGCGAAGGTTTTTGGTCTCAGCAAAGTGTGCCGTGGCATTACAACGCTTGGGAACCACTGGCTTGGCTTGTTGGGCATCCAGGTATGCACTGAGATTACGATCGGCACGATGATTGTCGTTCTCAGGAGAATTGTGTTTCTTTGCTGATCACGTTCTCTGTCGCTTTTTACACAGTTCTTACAAGTGGCACATTGGGGATGGAAACATCTCTCAGAGTTCCTGGCTTGACTTGCCTCCGGAAGACAATATTTGCCCAGGCTGGATATTTGCCGATGGAAGCAGGGAACATCTTGCCTAGACGCAACTGTGTATCTCATTGTCACCAGGAAGGCCGTCCAGGCTTTTCACCATCATGGCCCTCAGTCAACAAAGTCTCAACACAGCACAGGTTTAGAAAACTGGCCTCAGGGTGAAACGGGTTAGGGTTAGGGGTTAGGGTTAGGGTTAGGGGTTAGGGTTAGGGTTAGGGGTTAGGGGTTAGGGGTTAGGGGTTAGGGTTAGGGGTAGGGTGAGGGTGAGGGTTAGGGTTAGGGTTAGGTTTAAAAAAATAGGTTATTGAGGTTGTCAGGTGAATCAAACCTTTGGTTCCTCTGACATCCTCAAGTGCACTGGCACTCACAGGTGTTGAGGCTATTGTTGTGTCCTTAAAAGATGCATCCGAAAGTATTCGTTCTATAGTCTGTTTTGTTAAGGTAATTCAGTGGGATGAGATGTGGTGTAATTGAATGATGTGAAGTTTGTATGTACAAGAATATGTCTTAAAAGTAAGGGGAATGTTTGGAATTGGGATTAAAATTTAATTATGGAGTCTGGAAGTCTATTACCTAGGTTTTTAAGGGAGTCTGGGTTTTGTTTTGGGGGGAATAAGTTATGGGGAATAAATTTAAGGATAAGTTGTGAAATTGATTATTGGGGATAGGATTGAGGGTTACATTTGAATAATGGTTAGGTTTAGGGATTGGGTTTAGAGGTTGGTTTGAGTGCCTAGTTAAATTGTGGGCTAATTATATTTTAGGGTTAGGGTTGGGGTTATTTTAGGGTTGAGTTTAAGGGTTAAGTTTAAGGGATAGGGTTAGGGTTGGGGTTATTTTAGGGTTGAGTTTAAGGGTTAAGTTTAAGGGATAGGTTTAGGGTTTAGGTTCAGGGGTAGGTTTAAGCTTGAAGGCCTAATTAAATTATGGGTTATTCATATTTGAGGTTAAATTTAGGGGTTAAATTTAGGGTTAGGGTTGGGGTTAGGGTTGGGGTTAGGGTTAGGGGTTGAGTTTAAGGGTTAGGTTTAAGGATTGGGTTTAGGGGTAGGTTTGAGTGCCTAGTTAAATTGTGGGGTAATTGTATTTTAGGGTTGAGTTTAAGGGTTAAGTTTGGGGTTTGAGTCTTAAGTTAAGGTTAGGTGTTGAGTTTAATTAGTCTAATTGTATTTTTGTGGTTGAGTTTTAGGAGTTAAATTTCGGGTTTAAGTTTGAGGGCCTAATAAAATTGTGAGATTGAATTAGGTGATAAAGTTTAGGGATTGGGTCTAAAATTTGGGTTGGAGATTAAGTTTGATGGCCTTGTTGGGTTTTTGGGGTTGGGTCTGAGGTTAGGTTAGGGTTGGGTTTTGGGGCTAAGTTTTTAAGTTTTAGATTACATTTTGGGACTACATTAAGGGGTAGAGGGTAGGTTGTAGTTTTGTATTTAGGGTTAAGGAGTAAGTTTGGGATTCGACTTATTATTTATTTTTTGACTTGTAAAATTGGGGGTTGTGATTGAGCTGAACGAATTGCTTGAAATTGAAGTTTAATTTTTTGGGGTGTAGGAAGTTAAATGTGGGTAGGTCTGAGGGCAACTACTGGGATTTTTTTGTGTTTGTTTTAAATCTTTCATTGAGTCCTAATGGGTAAATTGTATTTAGTTTGTGAATCCAGTGTCTCTCTCTTATTTGTCGTTGCATTGTATTCTAATTATGATTAGTTTCTAGACCTGTAACTGTCATTTGTTGTGTGTGATGTTCTATGAAGTGTTGCACTAAATGTGTGCGTCTATCCTTTTGTTTGTTAATATTATAAATGTGTTGACCTATTCTAGTACTAATCTGGTTTTTAGTCTCTCCGATGTATTTTAAATTGCAAGTTTTACATTGAATGAGGTATATTGCATTTTTTGTTTTATGTGTGATGCCTGACTGTAACTTGAATGTAGTTTTATTGCTTGTATTGGTGATATAGGCCAGCTGACGGAAGTAGGTTGGTTTAGACTTGGGTTTTCGGTTGGTGTTTTGGCATTTACTATGGACTAGTAGGTTATGTAGACTTTTGTTTTTCCGATATGCAGATATTATTTTGTGATTTGGGAGTATCTGGTGTCTGGATTGTTGTTTTTGAAAG
This sequence comes from Amia ocellicauda, assembly GCF_036373705.1. NCBI lineage: Eukaryota > Metazoa > Chordata > Actinopteri > Amiiformes > Amiidae > Amia > Amia ocellicauda. The sequence continues at coordinate 120,239 of NW_027102823.1, forward strand.
TTTAGTTTAATGGAGTTGTTGATTTGAACTGTATATTGGGAATAAGTAGTGATTAGAGGTATAATAGTTTTATTGTCTTTAATTTTAGGTTGCAAAAATGTTTTTTTAATGTTCCTGAGGAAGGTTCTACTGTACCCTCTCTTGTAGAGTGCTGTAAATAGTGTATTGGTGGCCTTCTTAAATTCTGTGTCTTCTGTGCAGATGCGGTGAAATCTTAATAACTGTGATTTGATAAGACCTTTAAAGGTGTGCTTTGGATGGAAACTGTGTCTATGTAGTAGTGTAAGTGTATCGGTTTCTTTAAAAAAAAACTTTTGTGTCTAAAGTGTTGGTGCTCAAAAATTGTGGACCTTTATAAGTGCAAGTGTCCAGAAAATTAATTTCGGTCTTATGAATGGTGCTCGTTACTTTAATGTGAGGGTGATGGTGATTGAGTTTCTGTATAAAAGTGTTGAATTCTGTTAAAGGATGGGGCCAGATTCCCCAAATGTCATCTAAAAATCTGTAGTAGTGGGTAGGTAGCAGTGTACATTGTTCTAGTATCGTCTGTTCCCAGTCAGCCATATAGATATTAGCATATGCTGGTGCAAACCTTTTTCCCATAGCTGTGCCCTTTATTTGTAAAAAGTGTTTGTTATTGAATTCAAAGTCATTTCTTTCTAGGCTAATTTGTAATAATTGTAGGATTTGGTTGTCTGGTCTGTTGATGTCTGGATAAAGTTTGAACCATTTTGAGACTGTGTTTAAACCTGTTATTGTATCTATGTTAGTGTAGAGATTTGTGACATCAATGGAGAAGAGCCAGGCATCATGTGGTACTATTATGCATTTTATTTTGTTGATGAAGTCATAGGTGTCTTTTATATAACTGGGGTGTTTTTGCGAGATGGGGTTAAGGAAATGGTCAATGTATTCCGCAATGTGGTATGTTTCGCTGTTACAATCTGATACTATGGGTCTACCAGTGGGGATTTGATAGGGAATGGTCCATGTGGAAGGGTGTTTGTGAATTTTTGGAAGTAGATAAAATTGTCTTGGTCTGGGTGCATTGGTCCCTCTTAAATATTGTTCCTGTTTGTTATTGATGTATTGTGTATGTCTAAGGGTCTGTAATATGTCCCGTATGTATATTTGATTTTGTAAGTAAATGGGTTCTGTTAATTGTTGATAATGTTCTGTATTGTCTAGTTGTCTATATGCTTCTGTTAGATATTGTGTTTTGTCCATAATTACTATTCTGCCCCCTTTATCCGCTGGTTTTATAATAATGTTCTTATTTTTTTGTAATTGTTGTAAAGCTCTCCTTTCCCCCTGTGTTAGGTTATCCAAGCGGTTATCTTGATTGTATTGTATATTGTAGCTGTAATTTTGGTCTGTTGTTATTAGTTGTCTTATATGTGGATGCATTTGATTATTTTTTGGTTCCCAAGTTGATTTGGGAATAAAAGGTCTAGGTGAATGTTGTGTATCCTTAAAGAAATCTGCTAATTTTAATCTACAATGATATGTTTGTATGTCTGCTTTAAGCTGTGTAGAAAAAATAAGGTCGGGGGTCGGGACAAAGGAAAGCCCTTTGTTTAAGAGATTCCTCTGTTCCATATTTAATCTGAATATTCTGGATAAGTTCAATATGTTAGGTGTGTCCTGTTGTATTAATTCTGTAGTGTTCCTGTTCACTGAAATGTTTGTGCTCACAGGATTTATAAGTTTAAATGCCTTATCCAGTGGTATAGGATTGTTTGTGCTGTTTGGGTAGTCCAGTGGATGTCATCGGAGAGAGTTCTATATGTTGTTGGGTCTATTGACGTGATATTATTGTAATTGTTCATTATGTATGAGTTTATTTCTCTAATGTTGTTTTGTGTATGTTCCTCCAGATGAGTTGAAAAGTTGATCATAGGGATATGTATCTGTGCCCGAGGAAATTTTATTTCTGCTGTTCGAACCATTTTCTGTAATTGCTTAATTGCGGTTTCTTTTACTTTTTGGTCCCCGTTATTGATTCCAAATGAAAGGATTAGATGTTGTACTTCCTTATTGAGGGCTGTGCGTTCTAGAATACTGGCAGCATGTATAAATTTGGCTCCTGGGTAGCTATCGATTTGTATATGTGAATTATTATGTTGCCCTATGGTATCCAAATTGGAATCCCCTATGATTACTATCGGTTTTGTTGTAGTTAAATGCCAATCTGTTAGTTTTCTCTCTGTGTTTGGGTGTCTATGAACCGTATATCGTGTATTTTCATGAGGTGGTGTTGTATTGAGGCTATCATTGTTTTCGAATTGTGAATCTGTTCCATCAGTATTATCCTGATCTGCGTCAATATTACTTGTGTCTATTATGGGGCTGTCCAGTGGAATCATATTTGTTGTAGAGTGGTGTATCTGGGCTGGTATTGTGGTTTGTCTAGGTTTGGCTATGGTTCGGGGAGGTAAGGGGTTAGTATATGGTAGTCTAGGGAGGCTGGGGTTTTCTTCTATTGGGGTTGATATTATGGTTGGTCTTGGTTTGGGTATATTGTGTGGGAGCAAGGGACTAGAATATGATAGTCTTGTAGGGATAGGAGTTTCTTCTATAGGGGACGAGTGAATGCCTTGTGAATCCGAAACTACCACATTACTGTAGAATCTAGCAGTTTTGGGTCTCTGTGTAGATAGGTTGGGTTCTAGTGTGGCTAAAGAAGCAAACTGATTACATAGTTGTGAATTAACATTCTGTGTGTCTATTAATCCGTTTGTTGATGCGATTTGTGTTTGATTAGTTAGGAGGATTTCAATTCGGTGCTTGGTTTTATGTAGAATTTCTGGCTTTAATCTATTTCCATAATTTCGTTTTGCCCATGTCATAGCTTGGTGCAGTTTATCTTTCCAGTTCGTTCCTTTGTATTGTAGAATGTCTTCTAGTAATGTGTTTAATGCATTTTCATAATGTACTTGCAATATCTGTAAATTTGTGTGCATCCAATTAATTGCGTTAGCTGTCAGTAGTTCTAAAGTATCAAATGTAGGGATAGCAGGTTTGATGTACTGTCCTAGTATTTTAGTTTGTCTTTGGAAGGCTATTGGTAATTTGTCTTGATAAATAGCACTATTTGTTATTGTTAGGTGATGACTAATCTGTATAATTTTGTAGAAATGTTTAACCATTTGTGTTCTGTCCATAGTGTTTGTAGATAGGATACAATACTATATAGTATGACAATTTATTTATTAATGGTTTTTAAAAAAAGGAAAAAATAATGTTGTAGTTAGCATTAACAAATTGCTCCAGCTAGTAAAAACAAAGGCTCTGCTATTGTTGTTCTTTAAGAAACCTCAGTATGATGTGCTTAAAATATCCTAAAAACAGAGCATAAAACAGTCTTTTAAAACAAAAATATACAGGAGTAATACAGATAAAAGAAAAGTCATACAAAATGCATCAATATATCGTACATGGGTAGGATGACTTTTTTCCGGTTTTGGGTTTAAAAGCAAGAGTAAATAAGTCCAATTCCTACCCTTGTAATTCCGTTGAAAGTCTTCCAAGTCCTGGTATCCGGTGTGTTGTCCGTTCTGTATCCGAGTTGAATCCTGCAATGAGATGTCTGGAGAAAGGGGCCTGTAGGTGATAAAATCTCTTTGAAGTGGACGAGAGCCGAAATCCCGACATAGAGCTACGAACCCGGGCCAACCGGCATTTCCAAAAGATGGCATGGATTGACATCAGTCATAAATCAAGCCCCCCTCCATTAGGACACTGGGGGCTGAAACCGAAATCCAATCTCAAGAACTCAAGAACCAATCACCTATTGATCTGACAGACTATAAGGAACAGTGCACAGTCTCTCTCTCTCTCTCTCTCTTTCTCTCTCACCTGAACCAGTAACTCGCTGCCACAGCTCAAGCTGTAGCTCTGTTGCCCGAACCGGAACCAGAAACCAACCAAGTCTTCGCTGGCAACAGAAGAGTTAAACTGGGAGAAGGAGATTGAGCCGTACGAAGAATTCTATTAAAGGACTTTATTAAAGAGAGAACTTTACAGACTGTGCATGTCCGCCTGTGCCCACCTGATCAGTGGAGTTTTACAGCTGGACAATTGAGTAAGTCGAATGTATATGAAAGTGTTCAGTCATTTAAATAGCTATTTGAGTCTTAAGAAACTTGACCCTTGGAACAAACAGGGCCCTGCTTTCCTCAAAGACTTTGTCTTCAAGTAACTACGGTGGAACCCTGCTTACAAAGAAGATTTTGTGCACAACCTTGGAGCCTTCAAACCAGTGGAAAATCTGTTTGGAAAAGACTCTAATTTCGCGAAACCCCAAAATCCAGGTGCATCGACTGAGTGGAAGTTCTTGGACAAAGCCGAACCGCACTGCCTTTGTTCCAAACCACACGGACCATGTGCCGTGTGCTGTGATCTGAGCCCGAAGACAGAGAGGCCTCTCTGCGACGAAGTTCAGATAAGTTTAACAGTTTGGAGTTCATGATTCATGACATTTGAGAAATCAATTAGAAATGTTATTCTGTGATTCATAACTCTAGAATGTGTAATATCATTTAGTTTTCTTAAATATAAATGTGTGTTACATTAAACTGTTTTGTTGATAATTTTAGAAATAAAATCTGTCAACCCCGAGAAATATCTTCTCATTCCTGTTTAACTGTTTAGTCTGAAATTGACACAAGTCAATAGACGTTAGATTATTGGTGGCCCTGCCTATCCTTGATCATTGAATAATAATCAGTTAAGGGAAATTGTGGTAACAAGTAATGATAGGATCTTTCTCGGCACCTAAACGTAAATGAGACTGATATATATATATAACGAGAAGTTACCTGACATAAATACTAACCTGCGTAGTTATTTAATGTCTGACTAACAATACTAAGGAGAGACTCACCTTCGTCTTACTAACCGGTATTGTAGTTAATGTGTTTATAAGCTTTTTTGTTTAACGATTTGTGTGTTATCATATGCGATCCCATGGTCTTTGATTTGGTCACGGAAGTGATTTGTCTTTGATTTGTTGATCTAGAGTTGAATTTTAATTAGCTTTTCCCTTTTGTATAATTAGTGTAGTGCTACATTTAGTTTTTGTTTTTGAATAAATTTAACAATTTATATCTTTGGAATTGGTGTCTGTGTCCAATTATTACAGAAATTGAGTTCTACAAGATTCCAGGATTCGTGATAAGGTGATACTATAAATTCACTTCTTAAATTGAAATTTATAAGTGTACCTTACGATACAACTGATAGCACTGCAACTCAGTGTAGGTGTGCGTTCAGTCCGGCAAACACAACATTTCAGTTATGAAACGCTTTCTACAGGTGATGTATAAATGTAATATTTTCACACATTTGAATAAGTTTGATTTGATACAAGATTTATGAAGTTGACCAAACAAAATGACATAATATTTTTCAGGGGATAAAAATCTCACGACACAATTGGGTAGTCCTCACGGCACACGGGTTGAAAACCACTGAGCCAAGCCACGGTGCTTCTTGGCTTTGCACTGCCACTGAGACTGCCAGGCGAAGACGCTGAGTAGCTAACCTTCGATAGCTCAGTTGGTAGAGCGGAGGACTGTAGGTTTCAGGCAGTGGGCATCCTTAGGTCGCTGGTTCAATTCCGGCTCGAAGGAAGGCGTGATTATGGTTTGACATCGGTTTTGGACGAGCTCCCAAATGTCAAGCCATTGGAATTGCATGAGGACAAGGAGAAAACCCCGGAAATTCGGATTTGTTGTGGAGAACTCGCATTGCCCAAACATCTCATATGCATGTGACCCTTGTCACCCTGAGCCTAGTTTTCTAAACCGGCCAGAAAGCGGTCTGGAAAAATCATGAAGCCAACACATTAAGAAGCACTTCACTGAAGCCCAGGTAGCTCAGCCGGTAGAGCATCAGACTTTTAATCTGAGGGTCCAGGGTTCAAGTCCCTGTTCGGGTGCCTTGTTGACCGAGGGCCATGATGGTGAAAAGCCTGCATGGCCTTCCAGGTGACAATATGCAGTTGCGTCTAGGCAAGGTGTCTAGTCCTCTTTGCTTCTTTCGGCAAATATCCAGCCTGGGCAAGTGTTGTCTTCCAGAGGCAAGTCAAGCCAGGAACTCTGAGAGATGTTTTTGCCGTTGACGACGTGTCACTTTAGAACAGCACAACATGCATCTCTACTTGACTTGGCACAATCTGTGAGGGTTGGGCCAACACAACGTGTCCACACATTTGCAGGCGTCTTGAAATACTTGGAATGACCTGTGGCCCCATGCCATGCAGAAGTCCACAGCTATGCGTGTCAGCATGCTCTGCTCCTCATCCCCAATGTGCCACTTGTAAGAACTGTGTAAAAAGCGACAGAACGTGATCAGCAAAGAAACACAATTCTCCTGAGAACGACAATCATCGTGCCGATTGTAATCTCAGTGCATACCTGGATGCCCAACAAGTCAAGCCAGTGGTTCCCAAGCGTTGTAATGCCACGGCACACTTTGCTGAGACCAAAAACCTTCGCGGCGCACCAACATGAAAAAAAAAATAAGGATTTACTAGGTATTGTCTCACCTGAATGGCAACAGGCTGCTAAAACTATTATCACACGCACATTGCATGTTAAAGTATGTCAGTAAGGGAGTAATTAAAAGGGCAAATGTGTGAAGTGCAAGGAGTGGCCTTTAGTGGTTAGGTAAAAAAGTACACAGACAAACTAAATAATCCCTTGATACAAATCATTTATTTAGTGCAGACAGACCAAGACCAGACACAATAAACTATTCGCAGTAAATATAAATTCACAGCAAAATAGGTTCAGTTCACAATATCCTATAACAAGCTGTATTTAACGAAGTGGTTAAACGTTACAAAGGGCATTACAATTGTTGAAAAACAATAGCACACGGATCAAACATGCTATCCCCGCCGTTTTATTTGATTTGATTAGACGTTTCGCGACCGAAATGTTTTGTGTGCAGACTGAACGCACACCTGAGCCGAGCACGATCACAATACATATCCACAGTTAATCTAAGCAGTATCATATTGTAACCGTTTCGGTCTGTTATCAACCCATCCGGATCCAAAACCAGGAGTCAGACACCCTTTTCGGTGGACACGCTGTTGACTTCTCACAAGCACCATCTGCCTTCACAAAGGCAGCGCTAGCAGTGGAAAGAACGAAGAACTGCAGGAGAAACGCCGGGGCTATTTAGAGCCCGATTATTCAACACAGAGGGGGGAAACCAAAGCCAAATGAGACTTAGAGGAACAGGAGACATCCAACAACAGTGTAAAGATAAAAAGGAATTCACCATCTGTCCCTTTAATCAATTGCCTTGCAGTTCCACTGTGTAGCGTTATGTTGGGTGTATTTTGATAAGAGCATTTGGGCTCTGAGCTGAAGCACTGATCTAAAGAAGACCTCTCCACCACCAAAGTTATCAGATTTCCTTTGCTCATCAGCTTGGAACTGGTTTGCATCAAAGTGACAGTTTTGTGGAGGATGGCACCGAGAAGAGGCCAAATAGCAACAGAGCTACAGCTTGAGCTGTGGCAGCGAGTTACTGGTTCAGGTGAGAGAGAAAGAGAGAGAGAGAGAGAGACTGTGCACTGTTCCTTATAGTCTGTCAGATCAATAGGTGATTGGTTCTTCAGTTCTTGAGATTGGATTTCGGTTTCAGCCCCCAGTGTCCTAATGGAGGGGGGCTTGATTTATGACTGATGTCAATCCATGCCATCTTTTGGAAATGCCGGTTGGCCCGGGTTCGTAGCTCTATGTCGGGATTTCGGCTCTCGTCCACTTCAAAGAGATTTTATCACCTACAGGCCCCTTTCTCCAGACATCTCATTGCAGGATTCAACTCGGATACAGAACGGACAACACACCGGATACCAGGACTTGGAAGACTTTCAACGGAATTACAAGGGTAGGAATTGGACTTATTTACTCTTGCTTTTAAACCCAAAACCGGAAAAAAGTCATCCTACCTATGTACGATATATTGATGCATTTTGTATGACTTTTCTTTTATCTGTATTACTCCTGTATATTTTTGTTTTAAAAGACTGTTTTATGCTCTGTTTTTAGGATATTTTAAGCACATCATACTGAGGTTTCTTAAAGAACAACAATAGCAGAGCCTTTGTTTTTACTAGCTGGAGCAATTTGTTAATGCTAACTACAACATTATTATTTCCTTTTTTTAAAAACCATTAATAAATAAATTGTCATACTATATAGTATTGTATCCTATCTACAAACACTATGGACAGAACACAAATGGTTAAACATTTCTACAAAATTATACAGATTAGTCATCACCTAACAATAACAAATAGTGCTATTTATCAAGACAAATTACCAATAGCCTTCCAATGACAAACTAAAATACTAGGACAGTACATCAAACCTGCTATCCCTACATTTGATACTTTAGAACTACTGACAGCTAACGCAATTAATTGGATGCACACAAATTTACAGATATTGCAAGTACATTATGAAAATGCATTAAACACATTACTAGAAGACATTCTACAATACAAAGGAACGAACTGGAAAGATAAACTGCACCAAGCTATGACATGGGCAAAACGAAATTATGGAAATAGATTAAAGCCAGAAATTCTACATAAAACCAAGCACCGAATTGAAATCCTCCTAACTAATCAAACACAAATCGCATCAACAAACGGATTAATAGACACACAGAATGTTAATTCACAACTATGTAATCAGTTTGCTTCTTTAGCCACACTAGAACCCAACCTATCTACACAGAGACCCAAAACTGCTAGATTCTACAGTAATGTGGTAGTTTCGGATTCACAAGGCATTCACTCGTCCCCTATAGAAGAAACTCCTATCCCTACAAGACTATCATATTCTAGTCCCTTGCTCCCACACAATATACCCAAACCAAGACCAACCATAATATCAACCCCAATAGAAGAAAACCCCAGCCTCCCTAGACTACCATATACTAACCCCTTACCTCCCCGAACCATAGCCAAACCTAGACAAACCACAATACCAGCCCAGATACACCACTCTACAACAAATATGATTCCACTGGACAGCCCCATAATAGACACAAGTAATATTGACGCAGATCAGGATAATACTGATGGAACAGATTCACAATTCGAAAACAATGATAGCCTCAATACAACACCACCTCATGAAAATACACGATATACGGTTCATAGACACCCAAACACAGAGAGAAAACTAACAGATTGGCATTTAACTACAACAAAACCGATAGTAATCATAGGGGATTCCAATTTGGATACCATAGGGCAACATAATAATTCACATATACAAATCGATAGCTACCCAGGAGCCAAATTTATACATGCTTCCAGTATTCTAGAACGCACAGCCCTCAATAAGGAAGTACAACATCTAATCCTTTCATTTGGAATCAATAACAGGGACCAAAAAGTAAAAGAAACCGCAATTAAGCAATTACAGAAAATGGTTCGAACAGCAGAAATAAAATTTCCTCGGGCACAGATACATATCCCTATGATCAACTTTTCAACTCATCTGGAGGAACATACACAAAACAACATTAGAGAAATAAACTCATACATAATGAACAATTACAATAATATCACGTCAATAGACCCAACAACATATAGAACTCTCTCCGATGACATCCACTGGACTACCCAAACAGCACAAACAATCCTATACCACTGGATAAGGCATTTAAACTTATAAATCCTGTGAGCACAAACATTTCAGTGAACAGGAACACTACAGAATTAATACAACAGGACACACCTAACATATTGAACTTATCCAGAATATTCAGATTAAATATGGAACAGAGGAATCTCTTAAACAAAGGGCTTTCCTTTGTCCCGACCCCCGACCTTATTTTTTCTACACAGCTTAAAGCAGACATACAAACATATCATCGTAGATTAAAATTAGCAGATTTCTTTAAGGATACACAACATTCACCTAGACCTTTTATTCCCAAATCAACTTGGGAACCAAAAAATAATCAAATGCATCCACATATAAGACAACTAATAACAACAGACCAAAATTACAGCTACAATATACAATACAATCAAGATAACCGCTTGGATAACCTAACACAGGGGGAAAGGAGAGCTTTACAACAATTACAAAAAAATAAGAACATTATTATAAAACCAGCGGATAAAGGGGGCAGAATAGTAATTATGGACAAAACACAATATCTAACAGAAGCATATAGACAACTAGACAATACAGAACATTATCAACAATTAACAGAACCCATTTACTTACAAAATCAAATATACATACGGGACATATTACAGACCCTTAGACATACACAATACATCAATAACAAACAGGAACAATATTTAAGAGGGACCAATGCACCCAGACCAAGACAATTTTATCTACTTCCAAAAATTCACAAACACCCTTCCACATGGACCATTCCCTATCAAATCCCCACTGGTAGACCCATAGTATCAGATTGTAACAGCGAAACATACCACATTGCGGAATACATTGACCATTTCCTTAACCCCATCTCGCAAAAACACCCCAGTTATATAAAAGACACCTATGACTTCATCAACAAAATAAAATGCATAATAGTACCACATGATGCCTGGCTCTTCTCCATTGATGTCACAAATCTCTACACTAACATAGATACAATAACAGGTTTAAACACAGTCTCAAAATGGTTCAAACTTTATCCAGACATCAACAGACCAGACAACCAAATCCTACAATTATTACAAATTAGCCTAGAAAGAAATGACTTTGAATTCAATAACAAACACTTTTTACAAATAAAGGGCACAGCTATGGGAAAAAGGTTTGCACCAGCATATGCTAATATCTATATGGCTGACTGGGAACAGACGATACTAGAACAATGTACACTGCTACCTACCCACTACTACAGATTTTTAGATGACATTTGGGGAATCTGGCCCCATCCTTTAACAGAATTCAACACTTTTATACAGAAACTCAATCACCATCACCCTCACATTAAAGTAACGAGCACCATTCACAAGACCGAAATTAATTTTCTGGACACTTGCACTTATAAAGGTCCACAATTTTTGAGCACCAACAATTTAGACACAAAAGTTTTTTTTAAAGAAACCGATACACATACACTACTACATAGACACAGTTTCCATCCAAAGCACACCTTTAAAGGTCTTATCAAATCACAGTTATTAAGATTTCACCGCATCTGCACAGAAGACACAGAATTTAAGAAGGCCACCAATACACTATTTACAGCACTCTACAAGAGAGGGTACAGTAGAACCTTCCTCAGGAACATTAAAAAAACATTTTTGCAACCTAAAATTAAAGACAATAAAACTATTATACCTCTAATCACTACTTATTCCCAATATACAGTTCAAATCAACAACTCCATTAAACTAAACTTTCAAAAACAACAATCCAGACACCAGATACTCCCAAATCACAAAATAATATCTGCATATCGGAAAAACAAAAGTCTACATAACCTACTAGTCCATAGTAAATGCCAAAACACCAACCGAAAACCCAAGTCTAAACCAACCTACTTCCGTCAGCTGGCCTATATCACCAATACAAGCAATAAAACTACATTCAAGTTACAGTCAGGCATCACACATAAAACAAAAAATGCAATATACCTCATTCAATGTAAAACTTGCAATTTAAAATACATCGGAGAGACTAAAAACCAGATTAGTACTAGAATAGGTCAACACATTTATAATATTAACAAACAAAAGGATAGACGCACACATTTAGTGCAACACTTCATAGAACATCACACACAACAAATGACAGTTACAGGTCTAGAAACTAATCATAATTGGAATACAATGCAACGACAAATAAGAGAGAGACACTGGATTCACAAACTAAATACAATTTACCCATTAGGACTCAATGAAAGATTTAAAACAAACACAAAAAAATCCCAGTAGTTGCCCTCAGACCTACCCACATTTAACTTCCTACACCCCAAAAAATTAAACTTCAATTTCAAGCAATTCGTTCAGCTCAATCACAACCCCCAATTTTACAAGTCAAAAAATAAATAATAAGTCGAATCCCAAACTTACTCCTTAACCCTAAATACAAAACTACAACCTACCCTCTACCCCTTAATGTAGTCCCAAAATGTAATCTAAAACTTAAAAACTTAGCCCCAAAACCCAACCCTAACCTAACCTCAGACCCAACCCCAAAAACCCAACAAGGCCATCAAACTTAATCTCCAACCCAAATTTTAGACCCAATCCCTAAACTTTATCACCTAATTCAATCTCACAATTTAATTAGGCCCTCAAACTTAACCCCGAAATTTAACTCCTAAAACTCAACCACAAAAATACAATTAGACTAATTAAACTCAACACCTAACCTTAACTTAAGACTCAAACCCCAAACTTAACCCTTAAACTCAACCCTAAAATACAATTACCCCACAATTTAACTAGGCACTCAAACCTACCCCTAAACCCAATCCCTAAACCTAACCCTTAAACTCAACCCCTAACCCTAACCCCAACCCTAACCCCAACCCTAAATTTAACCCCTAAATTTAACCTCAAATATGAATAACCCATAATTTAATTAGGCCTTCAAGCTTAAACCTACCCCTGAACCTAAACCCTAAACCTATCCCTTAAACTTAACCCTTAAACTCAACCCTAAAATAACCCCAACCCTAACCCTAAAATATAATTAGCCCACAATTTAACTAGGCACTCAAACCAACCTCTAAACCCAATCCCTAAACCTAACCATTATTCAAATGTAACCCTCAATCCTATCCCCAATAATCAATTTCACAACTTATCCTTAAATTTATTCCCCATAACTTATTCCCCCCAAAACAAAACCCAGACTCCCTTAAAAACCTAGGTAATAGATTTCCAGACTCCATAATTAAATTTTAATCCCAATTCCAAACATTCCCCTTACTTTTAAGACGTATTCTTGTACATACAAACTTCACATCATTCAATTACACCACATCTCATCCCACTGAATTACCTTAACAAAACAGACTATAGAACGAATACTTTCGGATGCATCTTTTAAGGACACAACAATAGCCTCAACACCTGTGAGTGCCAGTGCACTTGAGGATGTCAGAGGAGCCAAAGGTTTGATTCACCTGACAACCTCAATAACCTATTTTTTTAAACCTAACCAGCCAGTGCCACCAGGTTAGGCTACATGATAAGTCAACAAAATTCAAGAAATGTACAAATGATTGATACAGAAGAATTATACAGTTTGTTTCCTTTTGCAGATTATATTAAGATCAGGAGGTCAATTACACCTTTAAAAAGGGAATTAAAAAAGACCAAAGCACTATGGGTACTTCATTTATTCAAAGGAGCAAATCCCATAGTGCATTATGAAGACCTAAAACTGCAGGATAATAACTGCAAATCACCAATATACTCACCTTCTATTACGGGAATTATATAGCACTTGAAAAAGCCTAACAATTGGCGAAACGTCGTGCAAATTCACCAAAAGATCAGGAGAAGAAGATCAACTTCAACCAACCCGGGTTGGAGAACAGTGGCTGGAGCGCTACGGCCACCAACACATTCATACTGTTATTTTCGGCAAACTCGGATACAGAACGGACAACACACCGGATACCAGGACTTGGAAGACTTTCAACGGAATTACAAGGGTAGGAATTGGACTTATTTACTCTTGCTTTTAAACCCAAAACCGGAAAAAAGTCATCCTACCCATGTACGATATATTGATGCATTTTGTATGACTTTTCTTTTATCTGTATTACTCCTGTATATTTTTGTTTTAAAAGACTGTTTTATGCTCTGTTTTTAGGATATTTTAAGCACATCATACTGAGGTTTCTTAAAGAACAACAATAGCAGAGCCTTTGTTTTTACTAGCTGGAGCAATTTGTTAATGCTAACTACAACATTATTTTTTCCTTTTTTTAAAAACCATTAATAAATAAATTGTCATACTATATAGTATTGTATCCTATCTACAAACACTATGGACAGAACACAAATGGTTAAACATTTCTACAAAATTATACAGATTAGTCATCACCTAACAATAACAAATAGTGCTATTTATCAAGACAAATTACCAATAGCCTTCCAAAGACAAACTAAAATACTAGGACAGTACATCAAACCTGCTATCCCTACATTTGATACTTTAGAACTACTGACAGCTAACGCAATTAATTGGATGCACACAAATTTACAGATATTGCAAGTACATTATGAAAATGCATTAAACACATTACTAGAAGACATTCTACAATACAAAGGAACGAACTGGAAAGATAAACTGCACCAAGCTATGACATGGGCAAAACGAAATTATGGAAATAGATTAAAGCCAGAAATTCTACATAAAACCAAGCACCGAATTGAAATCCTCCTAACTAATCAAACACAAATCGCATCAACAAACGGATTAATAGACACACAGAATGTTAATTCACAACTATGTAATCAGTTTGCTTCTTTAGCCACACTAGAACCCAACCTATCTACACAGAGACCCAAAACTGCTAGATTCTACAGTAATGTGGTAGTTTCGGATTCACAAGGCATTCACTCGTCCCCTATAGAAGAAACTCCTATCCCTACAAGACTATCATATTCTAGTCCCTTGCTCCCACACAATATACCCAAACCAAGACCAACCATAATATCAACCCCAATAGAAGAAAACCCCAGCCTCCCTAGACTACCATATACTAACCCCTTACCTCCCCGAACCATAGCCAAACCTAGACAAACCACAATACCAGCCCAGATACACCACTCTACAACAAATATGATTCCACTGGACAGCCCCATAATAGACACAAGTAATATTGACGCAGATCAGGATAATACTGATGGAACAGATTCACAATTCGAAAACAATGATAGCCTCAATACAACACCACCTCATGAAAATACACGATATACGGTTCATAGACACCCAAACACAGAGAGAAAACTAACAGATTGGCATTTAACTACAACAAAACCGATAGTAATCATAGGGGATTCCAATTTGGATACCATAGGGCAACATAATAATTCACATATACAAATCGATAGCTACCCAGGAGCCAAATTTATACATGCTGCCAGTATTCTAGAACGCACAGCCCTCAATAAGGAAGTACAACATCTAATCCTTTCATTTGGAATCAATAACAGGGACCAAAAAGTAAAAGAAACCGCAATTAAGCAATTACAGAAAATGGTTCGAACAGCAGAAATAAAATTTCCTCGGGCACAGATGCATATCCCTATGATCAACTTTTCAACTCATCTGGAGGAACATACACAAAACAACATTAGAGAAATAAACTCATACATAATGAACAATTACAATAATATCACATCAATAGACCCAACAACATATAGAACTCTCTCCGATGACATCCACTGGACTACCCAAACAGCACAAACAATCCTATACCACTGGATAAGGCATTTAAACTTATAAATCCTGTGAGCACAAACATTTCAGTGAACAGGAACACTACAGAATTAATACAACAGGACACACCTAACATATTGAACTTATCCAGAATATTCAGATTAAATATGGAACAGAGGAATCTCTTAAACAAAGGGCTTTCCTTTGTCCCGACCCCCGACCTTATTTTTTCTACACAGCTTAAAGCAGACATACAAACATATCATCGTAGATTAAAATTAGCAGATTTCTTTAAGGATACACAACATTCACCTAGACCTTTTATTCCCAAATCAACTTGGGAACCAAAAAATAATCAAATGCATCCACATATAAGACAACTAATAACAACAGACCAAAATTACAGCTACAATATACAATACAATCAAGATAACCGCTTGGATAACCTAACACAGGGGGAAAGGAGAGCTTTACAACAATTACAAAAAAATAAGAACATTATTATAAAACCAGCGGATAAAGGGGGCAGAATAGTAATTATGGACAAAACACAATATCTAACAGAAGCATATAGACAACTAGACAATACAGAACATTATCAACAATTAACAGAACCCATTTACTTACAAAATCAAATATACATACGGGACATATTACAGACCCTTAGACATACACAATACATCAATAACAAACAGGAACAATATTTAAGAGGGACCAATGCACCCAGACCAAGACAATTTTATCTACTTCCAAAAATTCACAAACACCCTTCCACATGGACCATTCCCTATCAAATCCCCACTGGTAGACCCATAGTATCAGATTGTAACAGCGAAACATACCACATTGCGGAATACATTGACCATTTCCTTAACCCCATCTCGCAAAAACACCCCAGTTATATAAAAGACACCTATGACTTCATCAACAAAATAAAATGCATAATAGTACCACATGATGCCTGGCTCTTCTCCATTGATGTCACAAATCTCTACACTAACATAGATACAATAACAGGTTTAAACACAGTCTCAAAATGGTTCAAACTTTATCCAGACATCAACAGACCAGACAACCAAATCCTACAATTATTACAAATTAGCCTAGAAAGAAATGACTTTGAATTCAATAACAAACACTTTTTACAAATAAAGGGCACAGCTATGGGAAAAAGGTTTGCACCAGCATATGCTAATATCTATATGGCTGACTGGGAACAGACGATACTAGAACAATGTACACTGCTACCTACCCACTACTACAGATTTTTAGATGACATTTGGGGAATCTGGCCCCATCCTTTAACAGAATTCAACACTTTTATACAGAAACTCAATCACCATCACCCTCACATTAAAGTAACGAGCACCATTCACAAGACCGAAATTAATTTTCTGGACACTTGCACTTATAAAGGTCCACAATTTTTGAGCACCAACAATTTAGACACAAAAGTTTTTTTTAAAGAAACCGATACACATACACTACTACATAGACACAGTTTCCATCCAAAGCACACCTTTAAAGGTCTTATCAAATCACAGTTATTAAGATTTCACCGCATCTGCACAGAAGACACAGAATTTAAGAAGGCCACCAATACACTATTTACAGCACTCTACAAGAGAGGGTACAGTAGAACCTTCCTCAGGAACATTAAAAAAACATTTTTGCAACCTAAAATTAAAGACAATAAAACTATTATACCTCTAATCACTACTTATTCCCAATATACAGTTCAAATCAACAACTCCATTAAACTAAACTTTCAAAAACAACAATCCAGACACCAGATACTCCCAAATCACAAAATAATATCTGCATATCGGAAAAACAAAAGTCTACATAACCTACTAGTCCATAGTAAATGCCAAAACACCAACCGAAAACCCAAGTCTAAACCAACCTACTTCCGTCAGCTGGCCTATATCACCAATACAAGCAATAAAACTACATTCAAGTTACAGTCAGGCATCACACATAAAACAAAAAATGCAATATACCTCATTCAATGTAAAACTTGCAATTTAAAATACATCGGAGAGACTAAAAACCAGATTAGTACTAGAATAGGTCAACACATTTATAATATTAACAAACAAAAGGATAGACGCACACATTTAGTGCAACACTTCATAGAACATCACACACAACAAATGACAGTTACAGGTCTAGAAACTAATCATAATTGGAATACAATGCAACGACAAATAAGAGAGAGACACTGGATTCACAAACTAAATACAATTTACCCATTAGGACTCAATGAAAGATTTAAAACAAACACAAAAAAATCCCAGTAGTTGCCCTCAGACCTACCCACATTTAACTTCCTACACCCCAAAAAATTAAACTTCAATTTCAAGCAATTCGTTCAGCTCAATCACAACCCCCAATTTTACAAGTCAAAAAATAAATAATAAGTTGAATCCCAAACTTACTCCTTAACCCTAAATACAAAACTACAACCTACCCTCTACCCCTTAATGTAGTCCCAAAATGTAATCTAAAACTTAAAAACTTAGCCCCAAAACCCAACCCTAACCTAACCTCAGACCCAACCCCAAAAACCCAACAAGGCCATCAAACTTAATCTCCAACCCAAATTTTAGACCCAATCCCTAAACTTTATCACCTAATTCAATCTCACAATTTAATTAGGCCCTCAAACTTAACCCCGAAATTTAACTCCTACAACTCAACCACAAAAATACAATTAGACTAATTAAACTCAACACCTAACCTTAACTTAAGACTCAAACCCCAAACTTAACCCTTAAACTCAACCCTAAAATACAATTACCCCACAATTTAACTAGGCACTCAAACCTACCCCTAAACCCAATCCCTAAACCTAACCCTTAAACTCAACCCCTAACCCCAACCCTAACCCCAACCCTAACCCTAAATTTAACCTCTAAATTTAACCTCAAATATGAATAACCCATAATTTAATTAGGCCTTCAAGCTTAAACCTACCCCTGAACCTAAACCCTAACCCTATCCCTTAAACTTAACCCTTAAACTCAACCCTAAAATAACCCCAACCCTAACCCTAAAATATAATTAGCCCACAATTTAACTAGGCACTCAAACCAACCTCTAAACCCAATCCCTAAACCTAACCATTATTCAAATGTAACCCTCAATCCTATCCCCAATAATCAATTTCACAACTTATCCTTAAATTTATTCCCCATAACTTATTCCCCCAAAACAAAACCCAGACTCCCTTAAAAACCTAGGTAATAGACTTCCAGACTCCATAATTAAATTTTAATCCCAATTCCAAACATTCCCCTTACTTTTAAGACATATTCTTGTACATACAAACTTCACATCATTCAATTACACCACATCTCATCCCACTGAATTACCTTAACAAAACAGACTATAGAACGAATACTTTCGGATGCATCTTTTAAGGACACAACAATAGCCTCAACACCTGTGAGTGCCAGTGCACTTGAGGATGTCAGAGGAACCAAAGGTTTGATTCACCTGACAACCTCAATAACCTATTTTTTTAAACCTAACCCTAACCCTACCCCTACCCCTAACCCTACCCCTAACCCCTAACCCCTAACCCTAACCCCTAACCCCTAACCCTAACCCTAACCCCTAACCCTAACCCTAACCCCTAACCCTAACCCGTTTCACCCTGAGGCCAGTTTTCTAAACCTGTGCTGTGTTGAGACCTTGTTGACCGAGGGCCATGATGGTGAAAAGCCTGGACGGCCTTCCTGGTGACAATGAGATACACAGTTGCGTCTAGGCAAGGTGTTCCCTGCTTCCATCGGCAAATATCCAGCCTGGGCAAATATTGTCTTCCGGAGGCAAGTCAAGCCAGGAACTCTGAGAGATGTTTCCATCCCCAATGTGCCACTTGTAAGAACTGTGTAAAAAGCGACAGAGAACGTGATCAGCAAAGAAACACAATTCTCCTGAGAACGACAATCATCGTGCCGATCGTAATCTCAGTGCATACCTGGATGCCCAACAAGCCAAGCCAGTGGTTCCCAAGCGTTGTAATGCCACGGCACACTTTGCTGAGACCAAAAACCTTCGCGGCGCACCAACATGAAAAAAAAAAAAAGGATTTACTAGGTATTGTCTCACCTGAATGGCAACAGGCTGCTAAAACTATTATCACACGCACATTGCATGTTAAAGTATGTCAGTAAGGGAGTAATTAAAAGGGCAAATGTGTGAAGTGCAAGGAGTGTCCTTTAGTGGTTAGGTAAAAAAGTACACAGACAAACTAAATAATCCCTTGATACAAATCATTTATTTAGTGCAGACAGACCAAGACCAGACACAATAAACTATTCGTAGTAAATATAAATTCACAGCAAAATAGGTTCAGTTCACAATATCCTATAACAAGCTGTATTTAACGAAGTGGTTAAACGTTACAAAGGGCATTACAATTGTTGAAAAACAATAGCACACGGATCAAACATGCTATCCCTGCCGTTTTATTCGATTTGATTAGACGTTTCGCGACCGAAATGTTTTGTGTGCAGACTGAACGCACACCTGAGCCGAGCACGATCACAATACATATCCACAGTTAATCTAAGCAGTATCATATTGTAACCGTTTCGGTCTGTTATCAACCCATCCGGATCCAAAACCAGGAGTCGGACACCCTTTTCGGTGGACACGCTGTTGACTTCTCACAAGCACCATCTGCCTTCACAAAGGCAGCGCTAGCAGTGGAAAGAACGAAGAACTGCAGGAGAAACGCCGGGGCTATTTAGAGCCCGATTATTCAACACAGAGGGGGGAAACCAAAGCCAAATGAGACTTAGAGGAACAGGAGACATCCAACAACAGTGTAAAGATAAAAAGGAATTCACCATCTGTCCCTTTAATCAATTGCCTTGCAGTTCCACTGTGTAGCGTTATGTTGGGTGTATTTTGATAAGAGCATTTGGGCTCTGAGCTGAAGCACTGATCTAAAGAAGACCTCTCCACCCCCAAAGTTATCAGATTTCCTTTGCTCATCAGCTTGGAACTGGTTTGCATCAAAGTGACAGTTTTGGGGAGGATGGCACCGAGAAGAGGCCAAATAGGTTGAATCCTGCTATGAGATGTCTGGAGAAAGGGACCTGTAGGTGATAAAAACTCTTTGAAGTGGACGAGAGCCGAAATCCCGACATAGAGCTACGAACCGGGGCCAACCGGCATTTCCAAAAGATGGCATGGATTGACATCAGTCATAAATCAAGCCCCCCTCCATTAGGACACTGGGGGCTGAAACCGAAATTCAATCTCAAGAACTGAAGAACCAATCACCTATTGATCTGACAGACTATAAGGAACAGTGCACAGTCTCTCTCTCTCTCTCTCTCTCTCTCTTTCTCTCTCACCTGAACCAGTAACTCGCTGCCACAGCTCAAGCTGTAGCTCTGTTGCCCGAACCGGAACCAGAAACCAACCAAGTCTTTGCCGGCAACAGAAGAGTTAAACTGGGAGAAGGAGATTGAGCCGTACGAAGAATTCTATTCAAGGACTTTATTAAAGAAAGAACTTTACAGACTGTGCATGTCCGCCTGTGCCCACCTGATCAGTGGAGTTTTACAGCTGGACAATTGAGTAAGTCGAATGTATATGAAAGTGTTCAGTCATTTAAATAGCTATTTGAGTCTTAAGAAACTTGACCCTTGGAACAAACAGGGCCCTGCTTTCCTCAAAGACTTTGTCTTCAAGTAACTACGGTGGAACCCTGCTTACAAAGAAGATTTTGTGCACAACCTTGGAGCCTTCAAACCAGTGGAAAATCTGTTTGGAAAAGACTCTAATTTCGCGAAACCCCAACTTCCAGGTGCATCGACTGAGTGGAAGTTCTTGGACAAAGCCGAACCGCACTGCCTTTGTTACAAACCACACGGACCATGTGCCGTGTGCTGTGATCTGAGCCCGAAGACAGAGAGGCCTCTCTGCGACGAAGTTCAGATAAGTTTAACAGTTTGGAGTTCATGATTCATGACATTTGAGAAATCAATTAGAAATGTTATTCTGTGATTCATAACTCTAGAATGTGTAATATCATTTAGTTTTCTTAAATATAAATGTGTGTTACATTAAACTGTTTTGTTGATAATTTTAGAAATAAAATCTGTCAACCCCGAGAAATATCTTCTCATTCCTGATTAACTGTTTAGTCTGAAATTGACACAAGTCAATAGACGTTAGATTATTGGTGGCCCTGCCTATCCTTGATCATTGAATAATAATCAGTTAAGGGAAATTGTGGTAACAAGTAATGATAGGATCTTTCTCGGCACCTAAACGTAAATGAGACTGATATATATATATAACGAGAAGTTACCTGACATAAATACTAACCTGCGTAGTTATTTAATGTCTGACTAACAATACTAAGGAGAGACTCACCTTCGTCTTACTAACCGGTATTGTAGTTAATGTGTTTATAAGCTTTTTTGTTTAACGATTTGTGTGTTATCATATGCGATCCCATGGTCTTTGATTTGGTCACGGAAGTGATTTGTCTTTGATTTGTTGATCTAGAGTTGAATTTTAATTAGCTTTTCCCTTTTGTATAATTAGTGTAGTGCTACATTTAGTTTTTGTTTTTGAATAAATTTAACAATTTATATCTTTGGAATTGGTGTCTGTGTCCAATTATTACAGAAATTGAGTTCTACAAGATTCCAGGATTCGTGATAAGGTGATACTATAAATTCACTTCTTAAATTGAAATTTATAAGTGTACCTTACGATACAACTGATAGCACTGCAACTCAGTGTAGGTGTGCGTTCAGTCCGGCAAACACAACATTTCAGTTATGAAACGCTTTCTACAGGTGATGTATAAATGTAATATTTTCACACATTTGAATAAGTTTGATTTGATACAAGATTTATGAAGTTGACCAAACAAAATGACATAATATTTTTCAGGGGATAAAAATCTCACGACACAATTGGGTAGTCCTCACGGCACACGGGTTGAAAACCACTGAGCCAAGCCACGGTGCTACTTGGCTTTGCACTGCCACTGAGACTGCCAGGCGAAGATGCTGAGTAGCTAACCTTCGATAGCTCAGTTGGTAGAGCGGAGGACTGTAGGTTTCAGGCAGCGGGCATCCTTAGGTCGCTGGTTCAATTCCGGCTCGAAGGAAGGCGTGATTATGGTTTGACATTGGTTTTGGACGAGCTCCCAAATGTCAAGCCATTGGATTTGCATGAGGACAAGGAGAAAACCCCGGAAATTCGGATTTGTTGTGGAGAACTCGCATTGCCCAAACATCTCATATGCATGTGACCCTTGTCACCCTGAGCCCAGTTTTCTAAACCGGCCAGAAAGCGGTCTGGAAAAATCATGAAGCCAACACATTGTGAAGCACTTCACTGCAGCCCAGGTAGCTCAGCCGGTAGAGCATCAGACTTTTAATCTGAGGGTCCAGGGTTTGAGTCCCTGTTCGGGTGCCTTGTTGACCGAGGGCCATGATGGTGAAAAGCCTGCATGGCCTTCCAGGTGACAATATGCAGTTGCGTCTAGGCAAGGTGTCTAGTCCTCTTTGCTTCTTTCGGCAAATATCCAGCCTGGGCAAGTGTTGTCTTCCAGAGGCAAGTCAAGCCAGGAACTCTGAGAGATGTTTTTGCCGTTGACGACGTGTCACTTTAGAACAGCACAACATGCATCTCTACTTGACTTGGCACAATCTGTGAGGGTTGGGCCAACACAACGTGTCCACACATTTGCAGGCGTCTTGAAATACTTGGAATGACCTGTGGCCCCATGCCATGCAGAAGTCCACAGCTATGCGTGTCAGCATGCTCTGCTCCTCATCCCCAATGTGCCACTTGTAAGAACTGTGTAAAAAGCGACAGAGAACGTGATCAGCAAAGAAACACAATTCTCCTGAGAACGACAATCATCGTGCCGATCGTAATCTCAGTGCATACCTGGATGCCCAACAAGTCAAGCCAGTGGTTCCCAAGCGTTGTAATGCCACGGCACACTTTGCTGAGACCAAAAACCTTCGCGGCGCACCAACATGAAAAAAAAAAAAAGGATTTACTAGGTATTGTCTCACCTGAATGGCAACAGGCTGCTAAAACTATTATCACACGCACATTGCATGTTAAAGTATGTCAGTAAGGGAGTAATTAAAAGGGCAAATGTGTGAAGTGCAAGGAGTGGCCTTTAGTGGTTAGGTAAAAAAGTACACAGACAAACTAAATAATCCCTTGATACAAATCATTTATTTAGTGCAGACAGACCAAGACCAGACACAATAAACTATTCGCAGTAAATATAAATTCACAGCAAAATAGGTTCAGTTCACAATATCCTATAACGAGCTGTATTTAACGAAGTGGTTAAACGTTACAAAGGGCATTACAATTGTTGAAAAACAATAGCACACGGATCAAACATGCTATCCCCGCCGTTTTATTCGATTTGATTAGACGTTTCGCGACCGAAATGTTTTGTGTGCAGACTGAACGCACACCTGAGCCGAGCACGATCACAATACATATCCACAGTTAATCTAAGCAGTATCATATTGTAACCGTTTCGGTCTGTTATCAACCCATCCGGATCCAAAACCAGGAGTCAGACACCCTTTTCGGTGGACACGCTGTTGACTTCTCACAAGCACCATCTGCCTTCACAAAGGCAGCGCTAGCAGTGGAAAGAACGAAGAACTGCAGGAGAAACGCCGGGGCTATTTAGAGCCCGATTATTCAACACAGAGGGGGGAAACCAAAGCCAAATGAGACTTAGAGGAACAGGAGACATCCAACAACAGTGTAAAGATAAAAAGGAATTCACCATCTGTCCCTTTAATCAATTGCCTTGCAGTTCCACTGTGTAGCGTTATGTTGGGTGTATTTTGATAAGAGCATTTGGGCTCTGAGCTGAAGCACTGATCTAAAGAAGACCTCTCCACCCCCAAAGTTATCAGATTTCCTTTGCTCATCAGCTTGGAACTGGTTTGCATCAAAGTGACAGTTTTGGGGAGGATGGCACCGAGAAGAGGCCAAATAGCAACAGAGCTACAGCTTGAGCTGTGGCAGCGAGTTACTGGTTCAGGTGAGAGAGAAAGAGAGAGAGAGAGAGAGACTGTGCACTGTTCCTTATAGTCTGTCAGATCAATAGGTGATTTGTTCTTCAGTTCTTGAGATTGGATTTCGGTTTCAGCCCCCAGTGTCCTAATGGAGGGGGGCTTGATTTATGACTGATGTCAATCCATGCCATCTTTTGGAAATGCCGGTTGGCCCGGGTTCGTAGCTCTATGTCGGGATTTCGGCTCTCGTCCACTTCAAAGAGATTTTATCACCTACAGGCCCCTTTCTCCAGACATCTCATTGCAGGATTCAACTCGGATACAGAACGGACAACACACCGGATACCAGGACTTGGAAGACTTTCAACGGAATTACAAGGGTAGGAATTGGACTTATTTACTCTTGCTTTTAAACCCAAAACCGGAAAAAAGTCATCCTACCTATGTACGATATATTGATGCATTTTGTATGACTTTTCTTTTATCTGTATTACTCCTGTATATTTTTGTTTTAAAAGACTGTTTTATGCTCTGTTTTTAGGATATTTTAAGCACATCATACTGAGGTTTCTTAAAGAACAACAATAGCAGAGCCTTTGTTTTTACTAGCTGGAGCAATTTGTTAATGCTAACTACAACATTATTTTTTCCTTTTTTTAAAAACCATTAATAAATAAATTGTCATACTATATAGTATTGTATCCTATCTACAAACACTATGGACAGAACACAAATGGTTAAACATTTCTACAAAATTATACAGATTAGTCATCACCTAACAATAACAAATAGTGCTATTTATCAAGACAAATTACCAATAGCCTTCCAATGACAAACTAAAATACTAGGACAGTACATCAAACCTGCTATCCCTACATTTGATACTTTAGAACTACTGACAGCTAACGCAATTAATTGGATGCACACAAATTTACAGATATTGCAAGTACATTATGAAAATGCATTAAACACATTACTAGAAGACATTCTACAATACAAAGGAACGAACTGGAAAGATAAACTGCACCAAGCTATGACATGGGCAAAACGAAATTATGGAAATAGATTAAAGCCAGAAATTCTACATAAAACCAAGCACCGAATTGAAATCCTCCTAACTAATCAAACACAAATCGCATCAACAAACGGATTAATAGACACACAGAATGTTAATTCACAACTATGTAATCAGTTTGCTTCTTTAGCCACACTAGAACCCAACCTATCTACACAGAGACCCAAAACTGCTAGATTCTACAGTAATGTGGTAGTTTCGGATTCACAAGGCATTCACTCGTCCCCTATAGAAGAAACTCCTATCCCTACAAGACTATCATATTCTAGTCCCTTGCTCCCACACAATATACCCAAACCAAGACCAACCATAATATCAACCCCAATAGAAGAAAACCCCAGCCTCCCTAGACTACCATATACTAACCCCTTACCTCCCCGAACCATAGCCAAACCTAGACAAACCACAATATCAGCCCAGATACACCACTCTACAACAAATATGATTCCACTGGACAGCCCCATAATAGACACAAGTAATATTGACGCAGATCAGGATAATACTGATGGAACAGATTCACAATTCGAAAACAATGATAGCCTCAATACAACACCACCTCATGAAAATACACGATATACGGTTCATAGACACCCAAACACAGAGAGAAAACTAACAGATTGGCATTTAACTACAAAAAAACCGATAGTAATCATAGGGGATTCCAATTTGGATACCATAGGGCAACATAATAATTCACATATACAAATCGATAGCTACCCAGGAGCCAAATTTATACATGCTGCCAGTATTCTAGAACGCACAGCCCTCAATAAGGAAGTACAACATCTAATCCTTTCATTTGGAATCAATAACAGGGACCAAAAAGTAAAAGAAACCGCAATTAAGCAATTACAGAAAATGGTTCGAACAGCAGAAATAAAATTTCCTCGGGCACAGATACATAACCCCTTACCTCCCTGAACCATAGCCAAACCTAGACAAACCACAATACCAGCCCAGATACACCACTCTACAACAAATATGATTCCACTGGACAGCCCCATAATAGACACAAGTAATATTGACGCAGATCAGGATAATACTGATGGAACAGATTCACAATTCGAAAACAATGATAGCCTCAATACAACACCACCTCATGAAAATACACGATATACGGTTCATAGACACCCAAACACAGAGAGAAAACTAACAGATTGGCATTTAACTACAACAAAACCGATAGTAATCATAGGGGATTCCAATTTGGATACCATAGGGCAACATAATAATTCACATATACAAATCGATAGCTACCCAGGAGCCAAATTTATACATGCTTCCAGTATTCTAGAACGCACAGCCCTCAATAAGGAAGTACAACATCTAATCCTTTCATTTGGAATCAATAACAGGGACCAAAAAGTAAAAGAAACCGCAATTAAGCAATTACAGAAAATGGTTCGAACAGCAGAAATAAAATTTCCTCGGGCACAGATACATATCCCTATGATCAACTTTTCAACTCATCTGGAGGAACATACACAAAACAACATTAGAGAAATAAACTCATACATAATGAACAATTACAATAATATCACGTCAATAGACCCAACAACATATAGAACTCTCTCCGATGACATCCACTGGACTACCCAAACAGCACAAACAATCCTATACCACTGGATAAGGCATTTAAACTTATAAATCCTGTGAGCACAAACATTTCAGTGAACAGGAACACTACAGAATTAATACAACAGGACACACCTAACATATTGAACTTATCCAGAATATTCAGATTAAATATGGAACAGAGGAATCTCTTAAACAAAGGGCTTTCCTTTGTCCCGACCCCCGACCTTATTTTTTCTACACAGCTTAAAGCAGACATACAAACATATCATCGTAGATTAAAATTAGCAGATTTCTTTAAGGATACACAACATTCACCTAGACCTTTTATTCCCAAATCAACTTGGGAACCAAAAAATAATCAAATGCATCCACATATAAGACAACTAATAACAACAGACCAAAATTACAGCTACAATATACAATACAATCAAGATAACCGCTTGGATAACCTAACACAGGGGGAAAGGAGAGCTTTACAACAATTACAAAAAAATAAGAACATTATTATAAAACCAGCGGATAAAGGGGGCAGAATAGTAATTATGGACAAAACACAATATCTAACAGAAGCATATAGACAACTAGACAATACAGAACATTATCAACAATTAACAGAACCCATTTACTTACAAAATCAAATATACATACGGGACATATTACAGACCCTTAGACATACACAATACATCAATAACAAACAGGAACAATATTTAAGAGGGACCAATGCACCCAGACCAAGACAATTTTATCTACTTCCAAAAATTCACAAACACCCTTCCACATGGACCATTCCCTATCAAATCCCCACTGGTAGACCCATAGTATCAGATTGTAACAGCGAAACATACCACATTGCGGAATACATTGACCATTTCCTTAACCCCATCTCGCAAAAACACCCCAGTTATATAAAAGACACCTATGACTTCATCAACAAAATAAAATGCATAATAGTACCACATGATGCCTGGCTCTTCTCCATTGATGTCACAAATCTCTACACTAACATAGATACAATAACAGGTTTAAACACAGTCTCAAAATGGTTCAAACTTTATCCAGACATCAACAGACCAGACAACCAAATCCTACAATTATTACAAATTAGCCTAGAAAGAAATGACTTTGAATTCAATAACAAACACTTTTTACAAATAAAGGGCACAGCTATGGGAAAAAGGTTTGCACCAGCATATGCTAATATCTATATGGCTGACTGGGAACAGACGATACTAGAACAATGTACACTGCTACCTACCCACTACTACAGATTTTTAGATGACATTTGGGGAATCTGGCCCCATCCTTTAACAGAATTCAACACTTTTATACAGAAACTCAATCACCATCACCCTCACATTAAAGTAACGAGCACCATTCACAAGACCGAAATTAATTTTCTGGACACTTGCACTTATAAAGGTCCACAATTTTTGAGCACCAACAATTTAGACACAAAAGTTTTTTTTAAAGAAACCGATACACATACACTACTACATAGACACAGTTTCCATCCAAAGCACACCTTTAAAGGTCTTATCAAATCACAGTTATTAAGATTTCACCGCATCTGCACAGAAGACACAGAATTTAAGAAGGCCACCAATACACTATTTACAGCACTCTACAAGAGAGGGTACAGTAGAACCTTCCTCAGGAACATTAAAAAAACATTTTTGCAACCTAAAATTAAAGACAATAAAACTATTATACCTCTAATCACTACTTATTCCCAATATACAGTTCAAATCAACAACTCCATTAAACTAAACTTTCAAAAACAACAATCCAGACACCAGATACTCCCAAATCACAAAATAATATCTGCATATCGGAAAAACAAAAGTCTACATAACCTACTAGTCCATAGTAAATGCCAAAACACCAACCGAAAACCCAAGTCTAAACCAACCTACTTCCGTCAGCTGGCCTATATCACCAATACAAGCAATAAAACTACATTCAAGTTACAGTCAGGCATCACACATAAAACAAAAAATGCAATATACCTCATTCAATGTAAAACTTGCAATTTAAAATACATCGGAGAGACTAAAAACCAGATTAGTACTAGAATAGGTCAACACATTTATAATATTAACAAACAAAAGGATAGACGCACACATTTAGTGCAACACTTCATAGAACATCACACACAACAAATGACAGTTACAGGTCTAGAAACTAATCATAATTGGAATACAATGCAACGACAAATAAGAGAGAGACACTGGATTCACAAACTAAATACAATTTACCCATTAGGACTCAATGAAAGATTTAAAACAAACACAAAAAAATCCCAGTAGTTGCCCTCAGACCTACCCACATTTAACTTCCTACACCCCAAAAAATTAAACTTCAATTTCAAGCAATTCGTTCAGCTCAATCACAACCCCCAATTTTACAAGTCAAAAAATAAATAATAAGTCGAATCCCAAACTTACTCCTTAACCCTAAATACAAAACTACAACCTACCCTCTACCCCTTAATGTAGTCCCAAAATGTAATCTAAAACTTAAAAACTTAGCCCCAAAACCCAACCCTAACCTAACCTCAGACCCAACCCCAAAAACCCAACAAGGCCATCAAACTTAATCTCCAACCCAAATTTTAGACCCAATCCCTAAACTTTATCACCTAATTCAATCTCACAATTTAATTAGGCCCTCAAACTTAACCCCGAAATTTAACTCCTAAAACTCAACCACAAAAATACAATTAGACTAATTAAACTCAACACCTAACCTTAACTTAAGACTCAAACCCCAAACTTAACCCTTAAACTCAACCCTAAAATACAATTACCCCACAATTTAACTAGGCACTCAAACCTACCCCTAAACCCAATCCCTAAACCTAACCCTTAAACTCAACCCCTAACCCTAACCCCAACCCTAACCCCAACCCTAAATTTAACCCCTAAATTTAACCTCAAATATGAATAACCCATAATTTAATTAGGCCTTCAAGCTTAAACCTACCTCTGAACCTAAACCCTAAACCTATCCCTTAAACTTAACCCTTAAACTCAACCCTAAAATAACCCCAACCCTAACCCTAAAATATAATTAGCCCACAATTTAACTAGGCACTCAAACCAACCTCTAAACCCAATCCCTAAACCTAACCATTATTCAAATGTAACCCTCAATCCTATCCCCAATAATCAATTTCACAACTTATCCTTAAATTTATTCCCCATAACTTATTCCCCCCAAAACAAAACCCAGACTCCCTTAAAAACCTAGGTAATAGATTTCCAGACTCCATAATTAAATTTTAATCCCAATTCCAAACATTCCCCTTACTTTTAAGACGTATTCTTGTACATACAAACTTCACATCATTCAATTACACCACATCTCATCCCACTGAATTACCTTAACAAAACAGACTATAGAACGAATACTTTCGGATGCATCTTTTAAGGACACAACAATAGCCTCAACACCTGTGAGTGCCAGTGCACTTGAGGATGTCAGAGGAACCAAAGGTTTGATTCACCTGACAACCTCAATAACCTATTTTTTTAAACCTAACCAGCCAGTGCCACCAGGTTAGGCTACATGATAAGTCAACAAAATTCAAGAAATGTACAAATGATTGATATAGAAGAATTATACAGTTTGTTTCCTTTTGCAGATTATATTAAGATCAGGAGGTCAATTACACCTTTAAAAAGGGAATTAAAAAAGACCAAAGCACTATGGGTACTTCATTTATTCAAAGGAGCAAATCCCATAGTGCATTATGAAGACCTAAAACTGCAGGATAATAACTGCAAATCACCAATATACTCACCTTCTATTACGGGAATTATATAGCACTTGAAAAAGCCTAACAATTGGCGAAACGTCGTGCAAATTCACCAAAAGATCAGGAGAAGAAGATCAACTTCAACCAACCCGGGTTGGAGAACAGTGGCTGGAGCGCTACGGCCACCAACACATTCATACTGTTATTTTCGGCAAACTCGGATACAGAACGGACAACACACCGGATACCAGGACTTGGAAGACTTTCAACGGAATTACAAGGGTAGGAATTGGACTTATTTACTCTTGCTTTTAAACCCAAAACCGGAAAAAAGTCATCCTACCCATGTACGATATATTGATGCATTTTGTATGACTTTTCTTTTATCTGTATTACTCCTGTATATTTTTGTTTTAAAAGACTGTTTTATGCTCTGTTTTTAGGATATTTTAAGCACATCATACTGAGGTTTCTTAAAGAACAACAATAGCAGAGCCTTTGTTTTTACTAGCTGGAGCAATTTGTTAATGCTAACTACAACATTATTTTTTCCTTTTTTTAAAAACCATTAATAAATAAATTGTCATACTATATAGTATTGTATCCTATCTACAAACACTATGGACAGAACACAAATGGTTAAACATTTCTACAAAATTATACAGATTAGTCATCACCTAACAATAACAAATAGTGCTATTTATCAAGACAAATTACCAATAGCCTTCCAAAGACAAACTAAAATACTAGGACAGTACATCAAACCTGCTATCCCTACATTTAATACTTTAGAACTACTGACAGCTAACGCAATTAATTGGATGCACACAAATTTACAGATATTGCAAGTACATTATGAAAATGCATTAAACACATTACTAGAAGACATTCTACAATACAAAGGAACGAACTGGAAAGATAAACTGCACCAAGCTATGACATGGGCAAAACGAAATTATGGAAATAGATTAAAGCCAGAAATTCTACATAAAACCAAGCACCGAATTGAAATCCTCCTAACTAATCAAACACAAATCGCATCAACAAACGGATTAATAGACACACAGAATGTTAATTCACAACTATGTAATCAGTTTGCTTCTTTAGCCACACTAGAACCCAACCTATCTACACAGAGACCCAAAACTGCTAGATTCTACAGTAATGTGGTAGTTTCGGATTCACAAGGCATTCACTCGTCCCCTATAGAAGAAACTCCTATCCCTACAAGACTATCATATTCTAGTCCCTTGCTCCCACACAATATACCCAAACCAAGACCAACCATAATATCAACCCCAATAGAAGAAAACCCCAGCCTCCCTAGACTACCATATACTAACCCCTTACCTCCCCGAACCATAGCCAAACCTAGACAAACCACAATACCAGCCCAGATACACCACTCTACAACAAATATGATTCCACTGGACAGCCCCATAATAGACACAAGTAATATTGACGCAGATCAGGATAATACTGATGGAACAGATTCACAATTCGAAAACAATGATAGCCTCAATACAACACCACCTCATGAAAATACACGATATACGGTTCATAGACACCCAAACACAGAGAGAAAACGAACAGATTGGCATTTAACTACAACAAAACCGATAGTAATCATAGGGGATTCCAATTTGGATACCATAGGGCAACATAATAATTCACATATACAAATCGATAGCTACCCAGGAGCCAAATTTATACATGCTGCCAGTATTCTAGAACGCACAGCCCTCAATAAGGAAGTACAACATCTAATCCTTTCATTTGGAATCAATAACAGGGACCAAAAAGTAAAAGAAACCGCAATTAAGCAATTACAGAAAATGGTTCGAACAGCAGAAATAAAATTTCCTCGGGCACAGATGCATATCCCTATGATCAACTTTTCAACTCATCTGGAGGAACATACACAAAACAACATTAGAGAAATAAACTCATACATAATGAACAATTACAATAATATCACATCAATAGACCCAACAACATATAGAACTCTCTCCGATGACATCCACTGGACTACCCAAACAGCACAAACAATCCTATACCACTGGATAAGGCATTTAAACTTATAAATCCTGTGAGCACAAACATTTCAGTGAACAGGAACACTACAGAATTAATACAACAGGACACACCTAACATATTGAACTTATCCAGAATATTCAGATTAAATATGGAACAGAGGAATCTCTTAAACAAAGGGCTTTCCTTTGTCCCGACCCCCGACCTTATTTTTTCTACACAGCTTAAAGCAGACATACAAACATATCATCGTAGATTAAAATTAGCAGATTTCTTTAAGGATACACAACATTCACCTAGACCTTTTATTCCCAAATCAACTTGGGAACCAAAAAATAATCAAATGCATCCACATATAAGACAACTAATAACAACAGACCAAAATTACAGCTACAATATACAATACAATCAAGATAACCGCTTGGATAACCTAACACAGGGGGAAAGGAGAGCTTTACAACAATTACAAAAAAATAAGAACATTATTATAAAACCAGCGGATAAAGGGGGCAGAATAGTAATTATGGACAAAACACAATATCTAACAGAAGCATATAGACAACTAGACAATACAGAACATTATCAACAATTAACAGAACCCATTTACTTACAAAATCAAATATACATACGGGACATATTACAGACCCTTAGACATACACAATACATCAATAACAAACAGGAACAATATTTAAGAGGGACCAATGCACCCAGACCAAGACAATTTTATCTACTTCCAAAAATTCACAAACACCCTTCCACATGGACCATTCCCTATCAAATCCCCACTGGTAGACCCATAGTATCAGATTGTAACAGCGAAACATACCACATTGCGGAATACATTGACCATTTCCTTAACCCCATCTCGCAAAAACACCCCAGTTATATAAAAGACACCTATGACTTCATCAACAAAATAAAATGCATAATAGTACCACATGATGCCTGGCTCTTCTCCATTGATGTCACAAATCTCTACACTAACATAGATACAATAACAGGTTTAAACACAGTCTCAAAATGGTTCAAACTTTATCCAGACATCAACAGACCAGACAACCAAATCCTACAATTATTACAAATTAGCCTAGAAAGAAATGACTTTGAATTCAATAACAAACACTTTTTACAAATAAAGGGCACAGCTATGGGAAAAAGGTTTGCACCAGCATATGCTAATATCTATATGGCTGACTGGGAACAGACGATACTAGAACAATGTACACTGCTACCTACCCACTACTACAGATTTTTAGATGACATTTGGGGAATCTGGCCCCATCCTTTAACAGAATTCAACACTTTTATACAGAAACTCAATCACCATCACCCTCACATTAAAGTAACGAGCACCATTCACAAGACCGAAATTAATTTTCTGGACACTTGCACTTATAAAGGTCCACAATTTTTGAGCACCAACACTTTAGACACAAAAGTTTTTTTTAAAGAAACCGATACACATACACTACTACATAGACACAGTTTCCATCCAAAGCACACCTTTAAAGGTCTTATCAAATCACAGTTATTAAGATTTCACCGCATCTGCACAGAAGACACAGAATTTAAGAAGGCCACCAATACACTATTTACAGCACTCTACAAGAGAGGGTACAGTAGAACCTTCCTCAGGAACATTAAAAAAACATTTTTGCAACCTAAAATTAAAGACAATAAAACTATTATACCTCTAATCACTACTTATTCCCAATATACAGTTCAAATCAACAACTCCATTAAACTAAACTTTCAAAAACAACAATCCAGACACCAGATACTCCCAAATCACAAAATAATATCTGCATATCGGAAAAACAAAAGTCTACATAACCTACTAGTCCATAGTAAATGCCAAAACACCAACCGAAAACCCAAGTCTAAACCAACCTACTTCCGTCAGCTGGCCTATATCACCAATACAAGCAATAAAACTACATTCAAGTTACAGTCAGGCATCACACATAAAACAAAAAATGCAATATACCTCATTCAATGTAAAACTTGCAATTTAAAATACATCGGAGAGACTAAAAACCAGATTAGTACTAGAATAGGTCAACACATTTATAATATTAACAAACAAAAGGATAGACGCACACATTTAGTGCA
This sequence comes from Amia ocellicauda, assembly GCF_036373705.1. Lineage (NCBI taxonomy): Eukaryota > Metazoa > Chordata > Actinopteri > Amiiformes > Amiidae > Amia > Amia ocellicauda. The sequence goes on from NW_027102823.1 coordinate 155,258, forward strand.
ACACTTCATAGAACATCACACACAACAAATGACAGTTACAGGTCTAGAAACTAATCATAATTGGAATACAATGCAACGACAAATAAGAGAGAGACACTGGATTCACAAACTAAATACAATTTACCCATTAGGACTCAATGAAAGATTTAAAACAAACACAAAAAAATCCCAGTAGTTGCCCTCAGACCTACCCACATTTAACTTCCTACACCCCAAAAAATTAAACTTCAATTTCAAGCAATTCATTCAGCTCAATCACAACCCCCAATTTTACAAGTCAAAAAATAAATAATAAGTCGAATCCCAAACTTACTCCTTAACCCTAAATACAAAACTACAACCTACCCTCTACCCCTTAATGTAGTCCCAAAATGTAATCTAAAACTTAAAAACTTAGCCCCAAAACCCAACCCTAACCTAACCTCAGACCCAACCCCAAAAACCCAACAAGGCCATCAAACTTAATCTCCAACCCAAATTTTAGACCCAATCCCTAAACTTTATCACCTAATTCAATCTCACAATTTAATTAGGCCCTCAAACTTAACCCCGAAATTTAACTCCTAAAACTCAACCACAAAAATACAATTAGACTAATTAAACTCAACACCTAACCTTAACTTAAGACTCAAACCCCAAACTTAACCCTTAAACTCAACCCTAAAATACAATTACCCTACAATTTAACTAGGCACTCAAACCTACCCCTAAACCCAATCCCTAAACCTAACCCTTAAACTCAACCCCTAACCCTAACCCCAACCCTAACCCCAACCCTAACCCTAAATTTAACCCCTAAATTTAACCTCAAATATGAATAACCCATAATTTAATTAGGCCTTCAAGCTTAAACCTACCCCTGAACCTAAACCCTAAACCTATCCCTTAAACTTAACCCTTAAACTCAACCCTAAAATAACCCCAACCCTAACCCTATCCCTTAAACTTAACCCTTAAACTCAACCCTAAAATAACCCCAACCCTAACCCTAAAATATAATTAGCCCACAATTTAACTAGGCACTCAAACCAACCTCTAAACCCAATCCCTAAACCTAACCATTATTCAAATGTAACCCTCAATCCTATCCCCAATAATCAATTTCACAACTTATCCTTAAATTTATTCCCCATAACTTATTCCCCCCAAAACAAAACCCAGACTCCCTTAAAAACCTAGGTAATAGACTTCCAGACTCCATAATTAAATTTTAATCCCAATTCCAAACATTCCCCTTACTTTTAAGACATATTCTTGTACATACAAACTTCACATCATTCAATTACACCACATCTCATCCCACTGAATTACCTTAACAAAACAGACTATAGAACGAATACTTTCGGATGCATCTTTTAAGGACACAACAATAGCCTCAACACCTGTGAGTGCCAGTGCACTTGAGGATGTCAGAGGAACCAAAGGTTTGATTCACCTGACAACCTCAATAACCTATTTTTTTAAACCTAACCCTAACCCTAACCCTAACCCTAACCCTAACCCTAACCCTAACCCTCACCCTACCCCTACCCCTAACCCTAACCCTAACCCCTAACCCTAACCCCTAACCCTAACCCCTAACCCTAACCCTAACCCCTAACCCTAACCCGTTTCACCCTGAGGCCAGTTTTCTAAACCTGTGCTGTGTTGAGACCTTGTTGACCGAGGGCCATGATGTTGAAAAGCCTGGACGGCCTTCCTGGTGACAATGAGATACACAGTTGCGTCTAGGCAAGGTGTTCCCTGCTTCCATCGGCAGATATCCAGCCTGGGCAAATATTCTCTTCCGGAGGCAAGTCAAGCCAGGAACTCTGAGAGATGTTTCCATCCCCAATGTGCCACTTGTAAGAACTGTGTAAAAAGCGACAGAGAACGTGATCAGCAAAGAAACACAATTCTCCTGAGAACGACAATCATCGTGCCGATCGTAATCTCAGTGCATACCTGGATGCCCAACAAGCCAAGCCAGTGGTTCCCAAGCGTTGTAATGCCACGGCACACTTTGCTGAGACCAAAAACCTTCGCGGCGCACCAACATGAAAAAAAAAAAAAAGGATTTACTAGGTATTGTCTCACCTGAATGGCAACAGGCTGCTAAAACTATTATCACACGCACATTGCATGTTAAAGTATGTCAGTAAGGGAGTAATTAAAAGGGCAAATGTGTGAAGTGCAAGGAGTGGCCTTTAGTGGTTAGGTAAAAAAGTACACAGACAAACTAAATAATCCCTTGATACAAATCATTTATTTAGTGCAGACAGACCAAGACCAGACACAATAAACTATTCGCAGTAAATATAAATTCACAGCAAAATAGGTTCAGTTCACAATATCCTATAACAAGCTGTACTTAACGAAGTGGTTAAACGTTACAAAGGGCATTACAATTGTTGAAAAACAATAGCACACGGATCAAACATGCTATCCCCGCCGTTTTATTCGATTTGATTAGACGTTTCGCGACCGAAATGTTTTGTGTGCAGACTGAACGCACACCTGAGCCGAGCACGATCACAATACATATCCACAGTTAATCTAAGCAGTATCATATTGTAACCGTTTCGGTCTGTTATCAACCCATCCGGATCCAAAACCAGGAGTCAGACACCCTTTTCGGTGGACACGCTGTTGACTTCTCACAAGCACCATCTGCCTTCACAAAGGCAGCGCTAGCAGTGGAAAGAACGAAGAACTGCAGGAGAAACGCCGGGGCTATTTAGAGCCCGATTATTCAACACAGAGGGGGGAAACCAAAGCCAAATGAGACTTAGAGGAACAGGAGACATCCAACAACAGTGTAAAGATAAAAAGGAATTCACCATCTGTCCCTTTAATCAATTGCCTTGCAGTTCCACTGTGTAGCGTTATGTTGGGTGTATTTTGATAAGAGCATTTGGGCTCTGAGCTGAAGCACTGATCTAAAGAAGACCTCTCCACCCCCAAAGTTATCAGATTTCCTTTGCTCGTCAGCTTGGAACTGGTTTGCATCAAAGTGACAGTTTTGGGGAGGATGGCACTGAGAAGAGGCCAAATAGGTTGAATCCTGCAATGAGATGTCTGGAGAAAGGGGCCTGTAGGTGATAAAATCTCTTTGAAGTGGACGAGAGCCGAAATCCCGACATAGAGCTACGAACCCGGGCCAACCGGCATTTCCAAAAGATGGCATGGATTGACATCAGTCATAAATCAAGCCCCCCTCCATTAGGACACTGGGGGCTGAAACCGAAATCCAATCTCAAGAACTGAAGAACCAATCACCTATTGATCTGACAGACTATAAGGAACAGTGCACAGTCTCTCTCTCTCTCTCTCTCTCTTTCTCTCTCACCTGAACCAGTAACTCGCTGCCACAGCTCAAGCTGTAGCTCTGTTGCCCGAACCGGAACCAGAAACCAACCAAGTCTTTGCCGGCAACAGAAGAGTTAAAGTGGGAGAAGGAGATTGAGCCGTACGAAGAATTCTATTAAAGGACTTTATTAAAGAAAGAACTTTACAGACTGTGCATGTCCGCCTGTGCCCACCTGATCAGTGGAGTTTTACAGCTGGACAATTGAGTAAGTCGAATGTATATGAAAGTGTTCAGTCATTTAAATAGCTATTTGAGTCTTAAGAAACTTGACCCTTGGAACAAACAGGGCCCTGCTTTCCTCAAAGACTTTGTCTTCAAGTAACTACGGTGGAACCCTGCTTACAAAGAAGATTTTGTGCACAACCTTGGAGCCTTCAAACCAGTGGAAAATCTGTTTGGAAAAGACTCTAATTTCGCGAAACCCCAAAATCCAGGTGCATCGACTGAGTGGAAGTTCTTGGACAAAGCCGAACCGCACTGCCTTTGTTCCAAACCACACGGACCATGTGCCGTGTGCTGTGATCTGAGCCCGAAGACAGAGAGGCCTCTCTGCGACGAAGTTCAGATAAGTTCAACAGTTTGGAGTTCATGATTCATGACATTTGAGAAATCAATTAGAAATGTTATTCTGTGATTCATAACTCTAGAATGTGTAATATCATTTAGTTTTCTTAAATATAAATGTGTGTTACATTAAACTGTTTTGTTGATAATTTTAGAAATAAAATCTGTCAACCCCGAGAAATATCTTCTCATTCCTGTTTAACTGTTTAGTCTGAAATTGACACAAGTCAATAGACGTTAGATTATTGGTGGCCCTGCCTATCCTTGATCATTGAATAATAATCAGTTAAGGGAAATTGTGGTAACAAGTAATGATAGGATCTTTCTCGGCACCTAAACGTAAATGAGACTGATATATATATATAACGAGAAGTTACCTGACATAAATACTAACCTGCGTAGTTATTTAATGTCTGACTAACAATACTAACGAGAGACTCACCTTCGTCTTACTAACCGGTATTGTAGTTAATGTGTTTATAACCTTTTTTGTTTAACGATTTGTGTGTTATCATATGCGATCCCATGGTCTTTGATTTGGTCACGGAAGTGATTTGTCTTTGATTTGTTGATCTAGAGTTGAATTTTAATTAGCTTTTCCCTTTTGTATAATTAGTGTAGTGCTACATTTAGTCTTTGTTTTTGAATAAATTTAACAATTTATATCTTTGGAATTGGTGTCTGTGTCCAATTATTACAGAAATTGAGTTCTACAAGATTCCAGGATTCGTGATAAGGTGATACTATAAATTCACTTCTTAAATTGAAATTTATAAGTGTACCTTACGATACAACTGATAGCACTGCAACTCAGTGTAGGTGTGCGTTCAGTCCGGCAAACACAACATTTCAGTTATGAAACGCTTTCTACAGGTGATGTATAAATGTAATATTTTCACACATTTGAATAAGTTTGATTTGATACAAGATTTATGAAGTTGACCAAACAAAATGACATAATATTTTTCAGGGGATAAAAATCTCACGACACAATTGGGTAGTCCTCACGGCACACGGGTTGAAAACCACTGAGCCAAGCCACGGTGCTTCTTGGCTTTGCACTGCCACTGAGACTGCCAGGCGAAGACGGTGATAAGCTTACCTTCGATAGCTCAGTTGGTAGAGCGGAGGACTGTAGGTTTCAGGCAGCGGGCATCCTTAGGTCGCTGGTTCAATTCCGGCTCGAAGGAAGGCGTGATTATGGTTTGACATCGGTTTTGGACGAGCTCCCAAATGTCAAGCCATTGGAATTGCATGAGGACAAGGAGAAAACCCCGGAAATTCGGATTTGTTGTGGAGAACTCGCATTGCCCAAACATCTCATATGCATGTGACCCTTGTCACCCTCAGCCCAGTTTTCTAAACCGGCCAGAAAGCGGTCTGGAACAATCATGAAGCCAACACATTGTGAAGCACTTCACTGAAGCCCGGGTAGCTCAGCCGGTAGCGCTTCAGACTTTTAATCTGAGGGTCCAGGGTTTGAGTCCCTGTTCGGGCGCCTTGTTGACCAAGGGCCATGATGGTGAAAAGCCTGGATGGCCTTCCAGGTGACAATAAAATATGCAGTTGCGTCTAGGCAAGTTGTCTAGTCCTCTTTGCTTCTTTTGGCAAATATCCAGCCTGGGCAAGTGTTGTCTTCCAGAGGCAAGTCAAGCCAGGAACTCTGAGAGATGTTTTTGCCGTTGACGACGTGTCACTTTAGAACAGCACAACATGCATCTCTACTTGACTTGGCACAATCTGTGAGGGTTGGGCCAACACAACGTGTCCACACATTTGCAGGCGTCTTGAAATACTTGGAATGACCTGTGGCCCCATGCCATGCAGAAGTCCACAGCTATGCGTGTCAGCATGCTCTGCTCCTCATCCCCAATGTGCCACTTGTAAGAACTGTGTAAAAAGCGACAGAGACCAAAAACCTTCGCGGCGCACCAACATGAAAAAAAAAAAAAAGGATTTACTAGGTATTGTCTCACCTGAATGGCAACAGGCTGCTAAAACTATTATCACACGCACATTGCATGTTAAAGTATGTCAGTAAGGGATTAATTAAAAGGGCAAATGTGTGAAGTGCAAGGAGTGGCCTTTAGTGGTTAGGTAAAAAAGTACACAGACAAACTAAATAATCCCTTGATATAAATCATTTATTTAGTGCAGACAGACCAAGACCAGACACAATAAACTATTCGCAGTAAATATAAATTCACAGCAAAATAGGTTCAGTTCACAATATCCTATAACGAGCTGTATTTAACGAAGTGGTTAAACGTTACAAAGGGCATTACAATTGTTGAAAAACAATAGCACACGGATAAAATATGCTATCCCCGCCGTTTTATTCGATTTGATTAGACGTTTCGCGACCGAAATGTTTTGTGTGCAGACTGAACGCACACCTGAGCCGAGCACGATCACAATACATATCCACAGTTAATCTAAGCAGTATCATATTGTAACCGTTTCGGTCTGTTATCAACCCATCCGGATCCAAAACCAGGAGTCAGACACCCTTTTCGGTGGACACGCTGTTGACTTCTCACAAGCACCATCTGCCTTCACAAAGGCAGCGCTAGCAGTGGAAAGAACGAAGAACTGCAGGAGAAACGCCGGGGCTATTTAGAGCCCGATTATTCAACACAGAGGGGGGAAACCAAAGCCAAATGAGACTTAGAGGAACAGGAGACATCCAACAACAGTGTAAAGATAAAAAGGAATTCACCATCTGTCCCTTTAATCAATTGCCTTGCAGTTCCACTGTGTAGCGTTATGTTGGGTGTATTTTGATAAGAGCATTTGGGCTCTGAGCTGAAGCACTGATCTAAAGAAGACCTCTCCACCCCCAAAGTTATCAGATTTCCTTTGCTCATCAGCTTGGAACTGGTTTGCATCAAAGTGACAGTTTTGGGGAGGATGGCACCGAGAAGAGGCCAAATAGGTTGAATCCTGCAATGAGATGTCTGGAGAAAGGGGCCTGTAGGTGATAAAATCTCTTTGAAGTGGACGAGAGCCGAAATCCCGACATAGAGCTACGAACCCGGGCCAACCGGCATTTCCAAAATAAAACGGCGGGGATAGCATATTTTATCCGTGTGCTATTGTTTTTCAACAATTGTAATGCCATTTGTAACGTTTAACCACTTCGTTAAATACAGCTCGTTATAGGATATTGTGAACTGAACCTATTTTGCTGTGAATTTATATTTACTGCGAATAGTTTATTGTGTCTGGTCTTGGTCTGTCTGCACTAAATAAATGATTTATATCAAGGGATTATTTAGTTTGTCTGTGTACTTTTTTACCTAACCACTGAAGGCCACTCCTTGCACTTCACACATTTGCCCTTTTAATTACTCCCTTACTGACATACTTTAACATGCAATGTGCGTGTGATAATAGTTTTAGCAGCCTGTTGCCATTCAGGTGAGACAATACCTAGTAAATTCTTTTTTTTTTTTTCATGTTGGTGCGCCGCAAAGGTTTTTGGTCTCAGCAAAGTGTGCCGTGGCATTACAACGCTTGGGAACCACTGGCTTGGCTTGTTGGGCATCCAGGTATGCACTGAGATTACGATCGGCACGATGATTGTCATTCTCAGGAGAATTGTGTTTCTTTGCTGATCACGTTCTCTGTCGCTTTTTACACAGTTCTTACAAGTGGCACATTGGGGATGAGGAGCAGAGCATGCTGACACGCATAGCTGTGGACTTCTGCATGGCATGGGGCCACAGGTCAGTTCTTGAGACTGAACGCACACCTACACTGAGTTGCAGTGCTATCAGTTGTATCGTAAGGTACACTTATAAATTTCAATTTAAGAAGTGAATTTATAGTATCACCTTATCACGAATCCTGGAATCTTGTAGAACTCAATTTCTGTAATAATTGGACACAGACACCAATTCCAAAGATATAAATTGTTAAATTTATTCAAAAACAAAGACTAAATGTAGCACTACACTAATTATACAAAAGGGAAAAGCTAATTAAAATTCAACTCTAGATCAACAAATCAAAGACAAATCACTTCCGTGACCAAATCAAAGACCATGGGATCGCATATGATAACACACAAATCGTTAAACAAAAAAGGTTATAAACACATTAACTACAATACCGGTTAGTAAGACGAAGGTGAGTCTCTCGTTAGTATTGTTAGTCAGACATTAAATAACTACGCAGGTTAGTATTTATGTCAGGTAACTTCTCGTTATATATATATATCAGTCTCATTTACGTTTAGGTGCCGAGAAAGATCCTATCATTACTTGTTACCACAATTTCCCTTAACTGATTATTATTCAATGATCAAGGATAGGCAGGGCCACCAATAATCTAACGTCTATTGACTTGTGTCAATTTCAGACTAAACAGTTAAACAGGAATGAGAAGATATTTCTCGGGGTTGACAGATTTTATTTCTAAAATTATCAACAAAACAGTTTAATGTAACACACATTTATATTTAAGAAAACTAAATGATATTACACATTCTAGAGTTATGAATCACAGAATAACATTTCTAATTGATTTCTCAAATGTCATGAATCATGAACTCCAAACTGTTGAACTTATCTGAACTTCGTCGCAGAGAGGCCTCTCTGTCTTCGGGCTCAGATCACAGCACACGGCACATGGTCCGTGTGGTTTGGAACAAAGGCAGTGCGGTTCGGCTTTGTCCAAGAACTTCCACTCAGTCGATGCACCTGGATTTTGGGGTTTCGCGAAATTAGAGTCTTTTCCAAACAGATTTTCCACTGGTTTGAAGGCTCCAAGGTTGTGCACAAAATCTTCTTTGTAAGCAGGGTTCCACCGTAGTTACTTGAAGACAAAGTCTTTGAGGAAAGCAGGGCCCTGTTTGTTCCAAGGGTCAAGTTTCTTAAGACTCAAATAGCTATTTAAATGACTGAACACTTTCATATACATTCGACTTACTCAATTGTCCAGCTGTAAAACTCCACTGATCAGGTGGGCACAGGCGGACATGCACAGTCTGTAAAGTTCATTCTTTAATAAAGTCCTTTAATAGAATTCTTCGTACGGCTCAATCTCCTTCTCCCAGTTTAACTCTTCTGTTGCCGGCAAAGACTTGGTTGGTTTCTGGTTCCGGTTCGGGCAACAGAGCTACAGCTTGAGCTGTGGCAGCGAGTTACTGGTTCAGGTGAGAGAGAAAGAGAGAGAGAGAGAGAGAGAGACTGTGCACTGTTCCTTATAGTCTGTCAGATCAATAGGTGATTGGTTCTTGAGTTCTTGAGATTGGATTTCGGTTTCAGCCCCCAGTGTCCTAATGGAGGGGGGCTTGATTTATGACTGATGTCAATCCATGCCATCTTTTGGAAATGCCGGTTGGCCCGGGTTCGTAGCTCTATGTCGGGATTTCGGCTCTCGTCCACTTCAAAGAGATTTTATCACCTACAGGCCCCTTTCTCCAGACATCTCATTGCAGGATTCAACCTATTTGGCCTCTTCTCAGTGCCATCCTCCCCAAAACTGTCACTTTGATGCAAACCAGTTCCAAGCTGACGAGCAAAGGAAATCTGATAACTTTGGGGGTGGAGAGGTCTTCTTTAGATCAGTGCTTCAGCTCAGAGCCCAAATGCTCTTATCAAAATACACCCAACATAACGCTACACAGTGGATCTGCAAGGCAATTGATTAAAGGGACAGATGGTGAATTCCTTTTTATCTTTACACTGTTGTTGGATGTCTCCTGTTCCTCTAAGTCTCATTTGGCTTTGGTTTCCCCCCTCTGTGTTGAATAATCGGGCTCTAAATAGCCCCGGCGTTTCTCCTGCAGTTCTTCGTTCTTTCCACTGCTAGCGCTGCCTTTGTGAAGGCAGATGGTGCTTGTGAGAAGTCAACAGCGTGTCCACCGAAAAGGGTGTCTGACTCCTGGTTTTGGATCCGGATGGGTTGATAACAGACCGAAACGGTTACAATATGATACTGCTTAGATTAACTGTGGATATGTATTGTGATCGTGCTCGGCTCAGGTGTGCGTTCAGTCTGCACACAAAACATTTCGGTCGCGAAACGTCTAATCAAATCGAATAAAACGGCGGGGATAGCATGTTTGATCCGTGTGCTATTGTTTTTCAACAATTGTAATGCCCTTTGTAACGTTTAACCACTTCGTTAAATACAGCTTGTTATAGGATATTGTGAACTGAACCTATTTTGCTGTGAATTTATATTTACTGCGAATAGTTTATTGTGTCTGGTCTTGGTCTGTCTGCACTAAATAAATCATTTGTATCAAGGGATTATTTAGTTTGTCTGTGTACTTTTTTACCTAACCACTAAAGGCCACTCCTTGCACTTCACACATTTGCCCTTTTAATTACTCCCTTACTGACATACTTTAACATGCAATGTGCGTGTGATAATAGTTTTAGCAGCCTGTTGCCATTCAGGTGAGACAATACCTAGTAAATCCTTTTTTTTTTTTTTCATGTTGGTGCGCCGCGAAGGTTTTTGGTCTCTGTCGCTTTTTACACAGTTCTTACAAGTGGCACATTGGGGATGAGGAGCAGAGCATGCTGACACGCATAGCTGTGGACTTCTGCATGGCATGGGGCCACAGGTCATTCCAAGTATTTCAAGACGCCTGCAAATGTGTGGACACGTTGTGTTGGCCCAACCCTCACAGATTGTGCCAAGTCAAGTAGAGATGCATGTTGTGCTGTTCTAAAGTGACACGTCGTCAACGGCAAAAACATCTCTCAGAGTTCCTGGCTTGACTTGCCTCTGGAAGACAACACTTGCCCAGGCTGGATATTTGCCAAAAGAAGCAAAGAGGACTAGACAACTTGCCTAGACGCAACTGCATATTTTATTGTCACCTGGAAGGCCATCCAGGCTTTTCACCATCATGGCCCTTGGTCAACAAGGCGCCCGAACAGGGACTCAAACCCTGGACCCTCAGATTAAAAGTCTGATGTGCTACCGGCTGGGCTACCCGGGCTTCAGTGAAGTGCTTCACAATGTGTTGGCTTCATGATTGTTCCAGACCACTTTCTGGCCGGTTTAGAAAACTGGGCTGAGGGTGACAAGGGTCACATGCATATGAGATGTTTGGGCAATGCGAGTTCTCCACAACAAATCCGAATTTCCGGGGTTTTCTCCTTGTCCTCATGCAATTCCAATGGCTTGACATTTGGGAGCTCGTCCAAAACCGATGTCAAACCATAATCACGCCTTCCTTCGAGCCGGAATTGAACCAGCGACCTAAGGATGCCCGCTGCCTGAAACCTACAGTCCTCCGCTCTACCAACTGAGCTATCGAAGGTAAGCTTCTCACCGTCTTCGCCTGGCAGTCTCAGTGGCAGTGCAAAGCCAAGAAGCACCGTGGCTTGGCTCAGTGGTTTTCAACCCGTGTGCCGTGAGGACTACCCAATTGTGTCGTGAGATTTTTATCCCCTGAAAAATATTATGTCATTTTGTTTGGTCAACTTCATAAATCTTGTATCAAATCAAACTTATTCAAATGTGTGAAAATATTACATTTATACATCACCTGTAGAAAGCGTTTCATAACTGAAATGTTGTGTTTGCCGGACTGAACGCACACCTACACTGAGTTGCAGTGCTATCAGTTGTATCGTAAGGTACACTTATAAATTTCAATTTAAGAAGTGAATTTATAGTATCACCTTATCACGAATCCTGGAATCTTGTAGAACTCAATTTCTGTAATAATTGGACACAGACACCAATTCCAAAGATATAAATTGTTAAATTTATTCAAAAACAAAGACTAAATGTAGCACTACACTAATTATACAAAGGGAAAAGCTAATTAAAATTCAACTCTAGATCAACAAATCAAAGACAAATCACTTCCGTGACCAAATCAAAGACCATGGGATCGCATATGATAACACACAAATCGTTAAACAAAAAAGGTTATAAACACATTAACTACAATACCGGTTAGTAAGACGAAGGTGAGTCTCTCCTTAGTATTGTTAGTCAGACATTAAATAACTACGCAGGTTAGTATTTATGTCAGGTAACTTCTCGTTATATATATATATCAGTCTCATTTACGTTTAGGTGACGAGAAAGATCCTATCATTACTTGTTACCACAATTTCCCTTAACTGATTATTATTCAATGATCAAGGATAGGCAGGGCCACCAATAATCTAACGTCTATTGACTTGTGTCAATTTCAGACTAAACAGTTAAACAGGAATGAGAAGATATTTCTCGGGGTTGACAGATTTTATTTCTAAAATTATCAACAAAACAGTTTAATGTAACACACATTTATATTTAAGAAAACTAAATGATATTACACATTCTAGAGTTATGAATCACAGAATAACATTTCTAATTGATTTCTCAAATGTCATGAATCATGAACTCCAAACTGTTAAACTTATCTGAACTTCGTCGCAGAGAGGCCTCTCTGTCTTCGGGCTCAGATCACAGCACACGGCACATGGTCCGTGTGGTTTGGAACAAAGGCAGTGCGGTTCGGCTTTTTCCAAGAACTTCCACTCAGTCGATGCACCTGGATTTTGGGGTTTCGCGAAATTAGAGTCTTTTCCAAACAGATTTTCCACTGGTTTGAAGGCTCCAAGGTTGTGCACAAAATCTTCTTTGTAAGCAGGGTTCCACCGTAGTTACTTGAAGACAAAGTCTTTGAGGAAAGCAGGGCCCTGTTTGTTCCAAGGGTCAAGTTTCTTAAGACTCAAATAGCTATTTAAATGACTGAACACTTTCATATACATTCGACTTACTCAATTGTCCAGCTGTAAAACTCCACTGATCAGGTGGGCACAGGCGGACATGCACAGTCTGTAAAGTTCTTCCTTTAATAAAGTCCTTTAATAGAATTCTTCGTACGGCTCAATCTCCTTCTCCCAGTTTAACTCTTCTGTTGCCGGCAAAGACTTGGTTGGTTTCTGGTTCCGGTTCGGGCAACAGAGCTACAGCTTGAGCTGTGGCAGCGAGTTACTGGTTCAGGTGAGAGAGAAAGAGAGAGAGAGAGAGAGAGAGACTGTGCACTGTTCCTTATAGTCTGTCAGATCAATAGGTGATTGGTTCTTCAGTTCTTGAGATTGGATTTCGGTTTCAGCCCCCAGTGTCCTAATGGAGGGGGGCTTGATTTATGACTGATGTCAATCCATGCCATCTTTTGGAAATGCCGGTTGGCTCGGGTTCGTAGCTCTATGTCGGGATTTCGGCTCTCGTCCACTTCAAAGAGATTTTATCACCTACAGGCCCCTTTCTCCAGACATCTCATTGCAGGATTCAACCTATTTGGCCTCTTCTCGGTGCCATCCTCCCCAAAACTGTCACTTTGATGCAAACCAGTTCCAAGCTGATGAGCAAAGGAAATCTGATAACTTTGGGGGTGGAGAGGTCTTCTTTAGATCAGTGCTTCAGCTCAGAGCCCAAATGCTCTTATCAAAATACACCCAACATAACGCTACACAGTGGAACTGCAAGGCAATTGATTAAAGGGACAGATGGTGAATTCCTTTTTATCTTTACACTGTTGTTGGATGTCTCCTGTTCCTCTAAGTCTCATTTGGCTTTGGTTTCCCCCCTCTGTGTTGAATAATCGGGCTCTAAATAGCCCCGGCGTTTCTCCTGCAGTTCTTCGTTCTTTCCACTGCTAGCGCTGCCTTTGTGAAGGCAGATGGTGCTTGTGAGAAGTCAACAGCGTGTCCACCGAAAAGGGTGTCTGACTCCTGGTTTTGGATCCGGATGGGTTGATAACAGACCGAAACGGTTACAATATGATACTGCTTAGATTAACTGTGGATATGTATTGTGATCGTGCTCGGCTCAGGTGTGCGTTCAGTCTGCACACAAAACATTTCGGTCGCGAAACGTCTAATCAAATCGAATAAAACGGCGGGGATAGCATGTTTGATCCGTGTGCTATTGTATTTCAACAATTGTAATGCCCTTTGTAACGTTTAACCACTTCGTTAAATACAGCTTGTTATAGGATATTGTGAACTGAACCTATTTTGCTGTGAATTTATATTTACTGTGAATAGTTTATTGTGTCTGGTCTTGGTCTGTCTGCACTAAATAAATGATTTATATCAAGGGATTATTTAGTTTGTCTGTGTACTTTTTTACCTAACCACTAAAGGCCACTCCTTGCACTTCACACATTTGCCCTTTTAATTAATCCCTTACTGACATACTTTAACATGCAATGTGCGTGTGATAATAGTTTTAGCAGCCTGTTGCCATTCAGGTGAGACAATACCTAGTAAATCCTTTTTTTTTTTTTTCATGTTGGTGCGCCGCGAAGGTTTTTGGTCTCTGTCGCTTTTTACACAGTTCTTACAAGTGGCACATTGGGGATGAGGAGCAGAGCATGCTGACACGCATAGCTGTGGACTTCTGCATGGCATGGGGCCACAGGTCATTCCAAGTATTTCAAGACGCCTGCAAATGTGTGGACACGTTGTGTTGGTCCAACCCTCACAGATTGTGCCAAGTCAAGTAGAGATGCATGTTGTGCTGTTCTAAAGTGACACGTCGTCAACGGCAAAAACATCTCTCAGAGTTCCTGGCTTGACTTGCCTCTGGAAGACAACACTTGCCCAGGCTGGATATTTGCCGAAAGAAGCAAAGAGGACTAGACAACTTGCCTAGACGCAACTGCATATTTTATTGTCACCTGGAAGGCCATCCAGGCTTTTCACCATCATGGCCCTTGGTCAACAAGGTGCCCGAACAGGGACTCGAACCCTGGACCCTCAGATTAAAAGTCTGATGCTCTACCGGCTGAGCTACCCGGGCTTCAGTGAAGTGCTTCACAATGTGTTGGCTTCATGATTGTTCCAGACCGCTTTCTGGCCGGTTTAGAAAACTGGGCTCAGGGTGACAAAGGTCACATGCATATGAGATGTTTGGGCAATGCGAGTTCTCCACAACAAATCCGAATTTCCGGGGTTTTCTCCTTGTCCTCATGCAATTCCAATGGCTTGACATTTGGGAGCTCGTCCAAAACCGATGTCAAACCATAATCAAGCCTTCCTTCGAGCCGGAATTGAACCAGCGACCTAAGGATGCCTGCTGCCTGAAACCTACAGTCCTCCGCTCTACCAACTGCGCTATCCAATGTTAGCTTCTCACCGTCTTCGCCTGGCAGTCTCAGTGGCAGTGCAAAGCCAAGAAGCACCGTGGCTTGGCTCAGTGGTTTTCAACCCGTGTGCCGTGAGGACTACCCAATTGTGTCGTGAGATTTTTATTCCCTGAAAAATATTATGTCATTTTGTTTGGTCAACTTCATAAATCTTGTATCAAATCAAACTTATTCAAATGTGTGAAAATATTACATTTATACATCACCTGTAGAAAGCGTTTCATAACTGAAATGTTGTGTTTGCCGGACTGAACGCACACCTACACTGAGTTGCAGTGCTATCAGTTGTATCGTAAGGTACACTTATAAATTTCAATTTAAGAAGTGAATTTATAGTATCACCTTATCACGAATCCTGGAATCTTGTAGAACTCAATTTCTGTAATAATTGGACACAGACACCAATTCCAAAGATATAAATTGTTAAATTTATTCAAAAACAAAGACTAAATGTAGCACTACACTAATTATACAAAGGGAAAAGCTAATTAAAATTCAACTCTAGATCAACAAATCAAAGACAAATCACTTCCGTGACCAAATCAAAGACCATGGGATCGCATATGATAACACACAAATCGTTAAACAAAAAAGGTTATAAACACATTAACTACAATACCGGTTAGTAAGACGAAGGTGAGTCTCTCATTAGTATTGTTAGTCAGACATTAAATAACTACGCAGGTTAGTATTTATGTCAGGTAACTTCTCGTTATATATATATATCAGTCTCATTTACGTTTAGGTGACGAGAAAGATCCTATCATTACTTGTTACCACAATTTCCCTTAACTGATTATTATTCAATGATCAAGGATAGGCAGGGCCACCAATAATCTAACATCTATTGACTTGTGTCAATTTCAGACTAAACAGTTAAACAGGAATGAGAAGATATTTCTCGGGGTTGACAGATTTTATTTCTAAAATTATCAACAAAACAGTTTAATGTAACACACATTTATATTTAAGAAAACTAAATGATATTACACATTCTAGAGTTATGAATCACAGAATAACATTTCTAATTGATTTCTCAAATGTCATGAATCATGAACTCCAAACTGTTAAACTTATCTGAACTTCGTCGCAGAGAGGCCTCTCTGTCTTCGGGCTCAGATCACAGCACACGGCACATGGTCCGTGTGGTTTGGAACAAAGGCAGTGCGGTTCGGCTTTGTCCAAGAACTTCCACTCAGTCGATGCACCTGGAAGTTGGGGTTTCGCGAAATTAGAGTCTTTTCCAAACAGATTTTCCACTGGTTTGAAGGCTCCAAGGTTGTGCACAAAATCTTCTTTGTAAGCAGGGTTCCACCGTAGTTACTTGAAGACAATGTCTTTGAGGAAAGCAGGGCCCTGTTTGTTCCAAGGGTCAAGTTTCTTAAGACTCAAATAGCTATTTAAATGACTGAACACTTTCATATACATTCGACTTACTCAATTGTCCAGCTGTAAAACTCAACTGATCAGGTGGGCACAGGCGGACATGCACAGTCTGTAAAGTTCTTTCTTTAATAAGGTCCTTTAATAGAATTCTTCGTACGGCTCAATCTCCTTCTCCCAGTTTAACTCTTCTGTTGCCAGCAAAGACTTGGTTGGTTTCTGGTTCCGGTTCGGGCAACAGAGCTACAGCTTGAGCTGTGGCAGCGAGTTACTGGTTCAGGTGAGAGAGAAAGAGAGAGAGAGAGAGAGAGACTGTGCACTGTTCCTTATAGTCTGTCAGATCAATAGGTGATTGGTTCTTCAGTTCTTGAGATTGGATTTCGGTTTCAGCCCCCAGTGTCCTAATGGAGGGGGGCTTGATTTATGACTGATGTCAATCCATGCCATCTTTTGGAAATGCCGGTTGGCCCGGGTTCGTAGCTCTATGTCGGGATTTCGGCTCTCGTCCACTTCAAAGAGTTTTTATCACCTACAGGCCCCTTTCTCCAGACATCTCATTGCAGGATTCAACCTATTTGGCCTCTTCTCGGTGCCATCCTCCCCAAAACTGTCACTTTGATGCAAACCAGTTCCAAGCTGATGAGCAAAGGAAATCTGATAACTTTGGGGGTGGAGAGGTCTTCTTTAGATCAGTGCTTCAGCTCAGAGCCCAAATGCTCTTATCAAAATAAACCCAACATAACGCTACACAGTGGAACTGCAAGGCAATTGATTAAAGGGACAGATGGTGAATTCCTTTTTATCTTTACACTGTTGTTGGATGTCTCCTGTTCCTCTAAGTCTCATTTGGCTTTGGTTTCCCCCCTCTGTGTTGAATAATCGGACTCTAAATAGCCCCGGCGTTTCTCCTGCAGTTCTTCGTTCTTTCCATTGCTAGCGCTGCCTTTGTGAAGGCAGATGGTGCTTGTGAGAAGTCAACAGTGTGTCCACCGAAAAGGGTGTCTGACTCCTGGTATTGGATCCGGATGGGTTGATAACAGACCGAAACGGTTACAATATGATACTGCTTAGATTAACTGTGGATATGTATTGTGATCGTGCTCGGCTCAGGTGTGCGTTCAGTCTGCACACAAAACATTTCGGTCGCGAAACGTCTAATCAAATCGAATAAAACGGCGGGGATAGCATATTTTATCCGTGTGCTATTGTTTTTCAACAATTGTAATGCCCTTTGTAACGTTTAACCACTTCGTTAAATACAGCTCGTTATAGGATATTGTGAACTGAACCTATTTTGCTGTGAATTTATATTTACTGCGAATAGTTTATTGTGTCTGGTCTTGGTCTGTCTGCACTAAATAAATGATTTATATCAAGGGATTATTTAGTTTGTCTGTGTACTTTTTTACCTAACCACTAAAGGCCACTCCTTGCACTTCACACATTTGCCCTTTTAATTAATCCCTTACTGACATACTTTAACATGCAATGTGCGTGTGATAATAGTTTTAGCAGCCTGTTGCCATTCAGGTGAGACAATACCTAGTAAATCCTTTTTTTTTTTTTTTCATGTTGGTGCGCCGCGAAGGTTTTTGGTCTCTGTCGCTTTTTACACAGTTCTTACAAGTGGCACATTGGGGATGAGGAGCAGAGCATGCTGACACGCATAGCTGTGGACTTCTGCATGGCATGGGGCCACAGGTCATTCCAAGTATTTCAAGACGCCTGCAAATGTGTGGACACGTTGTGTTGGCCCAACCCTCACAGATTGTGCCAAGTCAAGTAGAGATGCATGTTGTGCTGTTCTAAAGTGACACGTCGTCAACGGCAAAAACATCTCTCAGAGTTCCTGGCTTGACTTGCCTCTGGAAGACAACACTTGCCCAGGCTGGATATTTGCCAAAAGAAGCAAAGAGGACTAGACAACTTGCCTAGACGCAACTGCATATTTTATTGTCACCTGGAAGGCCATCCAGGCTTTTCACCATCATGGCCCTTGGTCAACAAGGCGCCCGAACAGGGACTCAAACCCTGGACCCTCAGATTAAAAGTCTGATGCTCTACCGGCTGAGCTACCCGGGCTTCAGTGAAGTGCTTCACAATGTGTTGGCTTCATGATTGTTCCAGACCGCTTTCTGGCCGGTTTAGAAAACTGGGCTCAGGGTGACAAGGGTCACATGCATATGAGATGTTTGGGCAATGCGAGTTCTCCACAACAAATCCGAATTTCCGGGGTTTTCTCCTTGTCCTCATGCAAATCCAATGGCTTGACATTTGGGAGCTCGTCCAAAACCGATGTCAAACCATAATCACGCCTTCCTTCGAGCCGGAATTGAACCAGCGACCTAAGGATGCCTGCTGCCTGAAACCTACAGTCCTCCGCTCTACCAACTGCGCTATCCAATGTTAGCTTCTCACCGTCTTCGCCTGGCAGTCTCAGTGGCAGTGCAAAGCCAAGAAGCACCGTGGCTTGGCTCAGTGGTTTTCAACCCGTGTGCCGTGAGGACTACCCAATTGTGTCGTGAGATTTTTATTCCCTGAAAAATATTATGTCATTTTGTTTGGTCAACTTCATAAATCTTGTATCAAATCAAACTTATTCAAATGTGTGAAAATATTACATTTATACATCACCTGTAGAAAGCGTTTCATAACTGAAATGTTGTGTTTGCCGGACTGAACGCACACCTACACTGAGTTGCAGTGCTATCAGTTGTATCGTAAGGTACACTTATAAATTTCAATTTAAGAAGTGAATTTATAGTATCACCTTATCACGAATCCTGGAATCTTGTAGAACTCAATTTCTGTAATAATTGGACACAGACACCAATTCCAAAGATATAAATTGTTAAATTTATTCAAAAACAAAGACTAAATGTAGCACTACACTAATTATACAAAGGGAAAAGCTAATTAAAATTCAACTCTAGATCAACAAATCAAAGACAAATCACTTCCGTGACCAAATCAAAGACCATGGGATCGCATATGATAACACACAAATCGTTAAACAAAAAAGGTTATAAACACATTAACTACAATACCGGTTAGTAAGACGAAGGTGAGTCTCTCATTAGTATTGTTAGTCAGACATTAAATAACTACGCAGGTTAGTATTTATGTCAGGTAACTTCTCGTTATATATATATATCAGTCTCATTTACGTTTAGGTGACGAGAAAGATCCTATCATTACTTGTTACCACAATTTCCCTTAACTGATTATTATTCAATGATCAAGGATAGGCAGGGCCACCAATAATCTAACATCTATTGACTTGTGTCAATTTCAGACTAAACAGTTAAACAGGAATGAGAAGATATTTCTCGGGGTTGACAGATTTTATTTCTAAAATTATCAACAAAACAGTTTAATGTAACACACATTTATATTTAAGAAAACTAAATGATATTACACATTCTAGAGTTATGAATCACAGAATAACATTTCTAATTGATTTCTCAAATGTCATGAATCATGAACTCCAAACTGTTAAACTTATCTGAACTTCGTCGCAGAGAGGCCTCTCTGTCTTCGGGCTCAGATCACAGCACACGGCACATGGTCCGTGTGGTTTGGAACAAAGGCAGTGCGGTTCGGCTTTGTCCAAGAACTTCCACTCAGTCGATGCACCTGGAAGTTGGGGTTTCGCGAAATTAGAGTCTTTTCCAAACAGATTTTCCACTGGTTTGAAGGCTCCAAGGTTGTGCACAAAATCTTCTTTGTAAGCAGGGTTCCACCGTAGTTACTTGAAGACAATGTCTTTGAGGAAAGCAGGGCCCTGTTTGTTCCAAGGGTCAAGTTTCTTAAGACTCAAATAGCTATTTAAATGACTGAACACTTTCATATACAATCGACTTACTCAATTGTCCAGCTGTAAAACTCAACTGATCAGGTGGGCACAGGCGGACATGCACAGTCTGTAAAGTTCTTTCTTTAATAAGGTCCTTTAATAGAATTCTTCGTACGGCTCAATCTCCTTCTCCCAGTTTAACTCTTCTGTTGCCAGCAAAGACTTGGTTGGTTTCTGGTTCCGGTTCGGGCAACAGAGCTACAGCTTGAGCTGTGGCAGCGAGTTACTGGTTCAGGTGAGAGAGAAAGAGAGAGAGAGAGAGAGAGACTGTGCACTGTTCCTTATAGTCTGTCAGATCAATAGGTGATTGGTTCTTGAGTTCTTGAGATTGGATTTCGGTTTCAGCCCCCAGTGTCCTAATGGAGGGGGGCTTGATTTATGACTGATGTCAATCCATGCCATCTTTTGGAAATGCCGGTTGGCCCGGGTTCGTAGCTCTATGTCGGGATTTCGGCTCTCGTCCACTTCAAAGAGTTTTTATCACCTACAGGCCCCTTTCTCCAGACATCTCATTGCAGGATTCAACCTATTTGGCCTCTTCTCGGTGCCATCCTCCCCAAAACTGTCACTTTGATGCAAACCAGTTCCAAGCTGATGAGCAAAGGAAATCTGATAACTTTGGGGGTGGAGAGGTCTTCTTTAGATCAGTGCTTCAGCTCAGAGCCCAAATGCTCTTATCAAAATAAACCCAACATAACGCTACACAGTGGAACTGCAAGGCAATTGATTAAAGGGACAGATGGTGAATTCCTTTTTATCTTTACACTGTTGTTGGATGTCTCCTGTTCCTCTAAGTCTCATTTGGCTTTGGTTTCCCCCCTCTGTGTTGAATAATCGGACTCTAAATAGCCCCGGCGTTTCTCCTGCAGTTCTTCGTTCTTTCCATTGCTAGCGCTGCCTTTGTGAAGGCAGATGGTGCTTGTGAGAAGTCAACAGCGTGTCCACCGAAAAGGGTGTCTGACTCCTGGTATTGGATCCGGATGGGTTGATAACAGACCGAAACGGTTACAATATGATACTGCTTAGATTAACTGTGGATATGTATTGTGATCGTGCTCGGCTCAGGTGTGCGTTCAGTCTGCACACAAAACATTTCGGTCGCGAAACGTCTAATCAAATCGAATAAAACGGCGGGGATAGCATATTTTATCCGTGTGCTATTGTTTTTCAACAATTGTAATGCCCTTTGTAACGTTTAACCACTTCGTTAAATACAGCTCGTTATAGGATATTGTGAACTGAACCTATTTTGCTGTGAATTTATATTTACTGCGAATAGTTTATTGTGTCTGGTCTTGGTCTGTCTGCACTAAATAAATGATTTATATCAAGGGATTATTTAGTTTGTCTGTGTACTTTTTTACCTAACCACTAAAGGCCACTCCTTGCACTTCACACATTTGCCCTTTTAATTAATCCCTTACTGACATACTTTAACATGCAATGTGCGTGTGATAATAGTTTTAGCAGCCTGTTGCCATTCAGGTGAGACAATACCTAGTAAATCCTTTTTTTTTTTTTTCATGTTGGTGCGCCGCGAAGGTTTTTGGTCTCTGTCGCTTTTTACACAGTTCTTACAAGTGGCACATTGGGGATGAGGAGCAGAGCATGCTGACACGCATAGCTGTGGACTTCTGCATGGCATGGGGCCACAGGTCATTCCAAGTATTTCAAGACGCCTGCAAATGTGTGGACACGTTGTGTTGGCCCAACCCTCACAGATTGTGCCAAGTCAAGTAGAGATGCATGTTGTGCTGTTCTAAAGTGACACGTCGTCAACGGCAAAAACATCTCTCAGAGTTCCTGGCTTGACTTGCCTCTGGAAGACAACACTTGCCCAGGCTGGATATTTGCCAAAAGAAGCAAAGAGGACTAGACAACTTGCCTAGACGCAACTGCATATTTTATTGTCACCTGGAAGGCCATCCAGGCTTTTCACCATCATGGCCCTTGGTCAACAAGGCGCCCGAACAGGGACTCAAACCCTGGACCCTCAGATTAAAAGTCTGATGTGCTACCGGCTGAGCTACCCGGGCTTCACAATGTGTTGGCTTCATGATTGTTCCAGACCGCTTTAGAAAACTGGGCTGAGGGTGACAAGGGTCACATGCATATGAGATGTTTGGGCAATGCGAGTTCTCCACAACAAATCCGAATTTCCGGGGTTTTCTCCTTGTCCTCATGCAATTCCAATGGCTTGACATTTGGGAGCTCGTCGAAAACCGATGTCAAACCATAATCACGCCTTCCTTCGAGCCGGAATTGAACCAGCGACCTAAGGATGCCCGCTGCCTGAAACCTACAGTCCTCCGCTCTACCAACTGAGCTATCGAAGGTTAGCTTCTCACCGTCTTCGCCTGGCAGTCTCAGTGGCAGTGCAAAGCCAAGAAGCACCGTGGCTTGGCTCAGTGGTTTTCAACCCGTGTGCCGTGAGGACTACCCAATTGTGTCGTGAGATTTTTATCCCCTGAAAAATATTATGTCATTTTGTTTGGTCAACTTCATAAATCTTGTATCAAATCAAACTTATTCAAATGTGTGAAAATATTACATTTATACATCACCTGTAGAAAGCGTTTCATAACTGAAATGTTGTGTTTGCCGGACTGAACGCACACCTACACTGAGTTGCAGTGCTATCAGTTGTATCGTAAGGTACACTTATAAATTTCAATTTAAGAAGTGAATTTATAGTATCACCTTATCACGAATCCTGGAATCTTGTAGAACTCAATTTCTGTAATAATTGGACACAGACACCAATTCCAAAGATATAAATTGTTAAATTTATTCAAAAACAAAGACTAAATGTAGCACTACACTAATTATACAAAAGGGAAAAGCTAATTAAAATTCAACTCTAGATCAACAAATCAAAGACAAATCACTTCCGTGACCAAATCAAAGACCATGGGATCGCATATGATAACACACAAATCGTTAAACAAAAAAGGTTATAAACACATTAACTACAATACCGGTTAGTAAGACGAAGGTGAGTCTCTCGTTAGTATTGTTAGTCAGACATTAAATAACTACGCAGGTTAGTATTTATGTCAGGTAACTTCTCGTTATATATATATATCAGTCTCATTTACGTTTAGGTGCCGAGAAAGATCCTATCATTACTTGTTACCACAATTTCCCTTAACTGATTATTATTCAATGATCAAGGATAGGCAGGGCCACCAATAATCTAACGTCTATTGACTTGTGTCAATTTCAGACTAAACAGTTAAACAGGAATGAGAAGATATTTCTCGGGGTTGACAGATTTTATTTCTAAAATTATCAACAAAACAGTTTAATGTAACACACATTTATATTTAAGAAAACTAAATGATATTACACATTCTAGAGTTATGAATCACAGAATAACATTTCTAATTGATTTCTCAAATGTCATGAATCATGAACTCCAAACTGTTGAACTTATCTGAACTTCGTCGCAGAGAGGCCTCTCTGTCTTCGGGCTCAGATCACAGCACACGGCACATGGTCCGTGTGGTTTGGAACAAAGGCAGTGCGGTTCGGCTTTGTCCAAGAACTTCCACTCAGTCGATGCACCTGGATTTTGGGGTTTCGCGAAATTAGAGTCTTTTCCAAACAGATTTTCCACTGGTTTGAAGGCTCCAAGGTTGTGCACAAAATCTTCTTTGTAAGCAGGGTTCCACCGTAGTTACTTGAAGACAAAGTCTTTGAGGAAAGCAGGGCCCTGTTTGTTCCAAGGGTCAAGTTTCTTAAGACTCAAATAGCTATTTAAATGACTGAACACTTTCATATACATTCGACTTACTCAATTGTCCAGCTGTAAAACTCCACTGATCAGGTGGGCACAGGCGGACATGCACAGTCTGTAAAGTTCAATCTTTAATAAAGTCCTTTAATACAATTCTTCGTACGGCTCAATCTCCTTCTCCCAGTTTAACTCTTCTGTTGCCGGCAAAGACTTGGTTGGTTTCTGGTTCCGGTTCGGGCAACAGAGCTACAGCTTGAGCTGTGGCAGCGAGTTACTGGTTCAGGTGAGAGAGAAAGAGAGAGAGAGAGAGAGAGAGAGACTGTGCACTGTTCCTTATAGTCTGTCAGATCAATAGGTGATTGGTTCTTCAGTTCTTGAGATTGGATTTCGGTTTCAGCCCCCAGTGTCCTAATGGAGGGGGGCTTGATTTATGACTGATGTCAATCCATGCCATCTTTTGGAAATGCCGGTTGGCCCGGGTTCGTAGCTCTATGTCGGGATTTCGGCTCTCGTCCACTTCAAAGAGATTTTATCACCTACAGGCCCCTTTCTCCAGACATCTCATTGCAGGATTCAACCTATTTGGCCTCTTCTCAGTGCCATCCTCCCCAAAACTGTCACTTTGATGCAAACCAGTTCCAAGCTGACGAGCAAAGGAAATCTGATAACTTTGGGGGTGGAGAGGTCTTCTTTAGATCAGTGCTTCAGCTCAGAGCCCAAATGCTCTTATCAAAATACACCCAACATAACGCTACACAGTGGATCTGCAAGGCAATTGATTAAAGGGACAGATGGTGAATTCCTTTTTATCTTTACACTGTTGTTGGATGTCTCCTGTTCCTCTAAGTCTCATTTGGCTTTGGTTTCCCCCCTCTGTGTTGAATAATCGGGCTCTAAATAGCCCCGGCGTTTCTCCTGCAGTTCTTCGTTCTTTCCACTGCTAGCGCTGCCTTTGTGAAGGCAGATGGTGCTTGTGAGAAGTCAACAGCGTGTCCACCGAAAAGGGTGTCTGACTCCTGGTTTTGGATCCGGATGGGTTGATAACAGACCGAAACGGTTACAATATGATACTGCTTAGATTAACTGTGGATATGTATTGTGATCGTGCTCGGCTCAGGTGTGCGTTCAGTCTGCACACAAAACATTTCGGTCGCGAAACGTCTAATCAAATCGAATAAAACGGCGGGGATAGCATGTTTGATCCGTGTGCTATTGTTTTTCAACAATTGTAATGCCCTTTGTAACGTTTAACCACTTCGTTAAATACAGCTTGTTATAGGATATTGTGAACTGAACCTATTTTGCTGTGAATTTATATTTACTGCGAATAGTTTATTGTGTCTGGTCTTGGTCTGTCTGCACTAAATAAATGATTTGTATCAAGGGATTATTTAGTTTGTCTGTGTACTTTTTTACCTAACCACTAAAGGCCACTCCTTGCACTTCACACATTTGCCCTTTTAATTACTCCCTTACTGACATACTTTAACATGCAATGTGCGTGTGATAATAGTTTTAGCAGCCTGTTGCCATTCAGGTGAGACAATACCTAGTAAATCCTTTTTTTTTTTTTCATGTTGGTGCGCCGCGAAGGTTTTTGGTCTCAGCAAAGTGTGCCGTGGCATTACAACGCTTGGGAACCACTGGCTTGGCTTGTTGGGCATCCAGGTATGCACTGAGATTACGATCGGCACGATGATTGTCGTTCTCAGGAGAATTGTGTTTCTTTGCTGATCACGTTCTCTGTCGCTTTTTACACAGTTCTTACAAGTGGCACATTGGGGATGAGGAGCAGAGCATGCTGACACGCATAGCTGTGGACTTCTGCATGGCATGGGGCCACAGGTCATTCCAAGTATTTCAAGACGCCTGCAAATGTGTGGACACGTTGTGTTGGCCCAACCCTCACAGATTGTGCCAAGTCAAGTAGAGATGCATGTTGTGCTGTTCTAAAGTGACACGTCGTCAACGGCAAAAACATCTCTCAGAGTTCCTGGCTTGACTTGCCTCTGGAAGACAACACTTGCCCAGGCTGGATATTTGCCGAAAGAAGCAAAGAGGACTAGACAACTTGCCTAGACGCAACTGCATATTTTATTGTCACCTGGAAGGCCATCCAGGCTTTTCACCATCATGGCCCTTGGTCAACAAGGCGCCCGAACAGGGACTCGAACCCTGGACCCTCAGATTAAAAGTCTGATGCTCTACCGGCTGAGCTACCCGGGCTTCAGTGAAGTGCTTCACAATGTGTTGGCTTCATGATTGTTCCAGACCGCTTTCTGGCCGGTTTAGAAAACTGGGCTCAGGGTGACAAAGGTCACATGCATATGAGATGTTTGGGCAATGCGAGTTCTCCACAACAAATCCGAATTTCCGGGGTTTTCTCCTTGTCCTCATGCAATTCCAATGGCTTGACATTTGGGAGCTCGTCCAAAACCGATGTCAAACCATAATCACGCCTTCCTTCGAGCCGGAATTGAACCAGCGACCTAAGGATGCCTGCTGCCTGAAACCTACAGTCCTCCGCTCTACCAACTGAGCTATCGAAGGTAAGCTTCTCACTGTCTTCGCCTGGCAGTCTCAGTGGCAGTGCAAAGCCAAGAAGCACCGTGGCTTGGCTCAGTGGTTTTCAACCCGTGTGCCGTGAGGACTACCCAATTGTGTCGTGAGATTTTTATCCCCTGAAAAATATTATGTCATTTTGTTTGGTCAACTTCATAAATCTTGTATCAAATCAAACTTATTCAAATGTGTGAAAATATTACATTTATACATCACCTGTAGAAAGCGTTTCATAACTGAAATGTTGTGTTTGCCGGACTGAACGCACACCTACACTGAGTTGCAGTGCTATCAGTTGTATCGTAAGGTACACTTATAAATTTCAATTTAAGAAGTGAATTTATAGTATCACCTTATCACGAATCCTGGAATCTTGTAGAACTCAATTTCTGTAATAATTAGACACAGACACCAATTCCAAAGATATAAATTGTTAAATTTATTCAAAAACATAAACTAAATGTAGCACTACACTAATTATACAAAAGGGAAAAGCTAATTAAAATTCAACTCTAGATCAACAAATCAAAGACAAATCACTTCCGTGACCAAATCAAAGACCATGGGATCGCATATGATAACACACAAATCGTTAAACAAAAAAGGTTATAAACACATTAACTACAATACCGGTTAGTAAGACGAAGGTGAGTCTCTCCTTAGTATTGTTAGTCAGACATTAAATAACTACGCAGGTTAGTATTTATGTCAGGTAACTTCTCGTTATATATATATATCAGTCTCATTTACGTTTAGGTGACGAGAAAGATCCTATCATTACTTGTTACCACAATTTCCCTTAACTGATTATTATTCAATGATCAAGGATAGGCAGGGCCACCAATAATCTAACGTCTATTGACTTGTGTCAATTTCAGACTAAACAGTTAAACAGGAATGAGAAGATATTTCTCGGGGTTGACAGATTTTATTTCTAAAATTATCAACAAAACAGTTTAATGTAACACACATTTATATTTAAGAAAACTAAATGATATTACACATTCTAGAGTTATGAATCACAGAATAACATTTCTAATTGATTTCTCAAATGTCATGAATCATGAACTCCAAACTGTTAAACTTATCTGAACTTCGTCGCAGAGAGGCCTCTCTGTCTTCGGGCTCAGATCACAGCACACGGCACATGGTCCGTGTGGTTTGGAACAAAGGCAGTGCGGTTCGGCTTTGTCCAAGAACTTCCACTCAGTCGATGCAC
Source organism: Amia ocellicauda (assembly GCF_036373705.1). NCBI lineage: Eukaryota > Metazoa > Chordata > Actinopteri > Amiiformes > Amiidae > Amia > Amia ocellicauda. Next base: position 183,049 of record NW_027102823.1, read on the forward strand.
CTGGATTTTGGGGTTTCGCGAAATTAGAGTCTTTTCCAAACAGATTTTCCACTGGTTTGAAGGCTCCAAGGTTGTGCACAAAATCTTCTTTGTAAGCAGGGTTCCACCGTAGTTACTTGAAGACAAAGTCTTTGAGGAAAGCAGGGCCCTGTTTGTTCCAAGGGTCAAGTTTCTTAAGACTCAAATAGCTATTTAAATGACTGAACACTTTCATATACATTCGACTTACTCAATTGTCCAGCTGTAAAACTCCACTGATCAGGTGGGCACAGGCGGACATGCACAGTCTGTAAAGTTCTTTCTTTAATAAAGTCCTTTAATAGAATTCTTCGTACGGCTCAATCTCCTTCTCCCAGTTTAACTCTTCTGTTGCCGGCAAAGACTTGGTTGGTTTCTGGTTCCGGTTCGGGCAACAGAGCTACAGCTTGAGCTGTGGCAGCGAGTTACTGGTTCAGGTGAGAGAGAAAGAGAGAGAGAGAGAGAGAGAGACTGTGCACTGTTCCTTATAGTCTGTCAGATCAATAGGTGATTGGTTCTTCAGTTCTTGAGATTGGATTTCGGTTTCAGCCCCCAGTGTCCTAATGGAGGGGGGCTTGATTTATGACTGATGTCAATCCATGCCATCTTTTGGAAATGCCGGTTGGCCCGGGTTCGTAGCTCTATGTCGGGATTTCGGCTCTCGTCCACTTCAAAGAGATTTTATCACCTACAGGCCCCTTTCTCCAGACATCTCATTGCAGGATTCAACCTATTTGGCCTCTTCTCGGTGCCATCCTCCCCAAAACTGTCACTTTGATGCAAACCAGTTCCAAGCTGATGAGCAAAGGAAATCTGATAACTTTGGGGGTGGAGAGGTCTTCTTTAGATCAGTGCTTCAGCTCAGAGCCCAAATGCTCTTATCAAAATACACCCAACATAACGCTACACAGTGGAACTGCAAGGCAATTGATTAAAGGGACAGATGGTGAATTCCTTTTTATCTTTACACTGTTGTTGGATGTCTCCTGTTCCTCTAAGTCTCATTTGGCTTTGGTTTCCCCCCTCTGTGTTGAATAATCGGGCTCTAAATAGCCCCGGCGTTTCTCCTGCAGTTCTTCGTTCTTTCCACTGCTAGCGCTGCCTTTGTGAAGGCAGATGGTGCTTGTGAGAAGTCAACAGCGTGTCCACCGAAAAGGGTGTCTGACTCCTGGTTTTGGATCCGGATGGGTTGATAACAGACCGAAACGGTTACAATATGATACTGCTTAGATTAACTGTGGATATGTATTGTGATCGTGCTCGGCTCAGGTGTGCGTTCAGTCTGCACACAAAACATTTCGGTCGCGAAACGTCTAATCAAATCGAATAAAACGGCGGGGATAGCATGTTTGATCCGTGTGCTATTGTATTTCAAAAATTGTAATGCCCTTTGTAACGTTTAACCACTTCGTTAAATACAGCTTGTTATAGGATATTGTGAACTGAACCTATTTTGCTGTGAATTTATATTTACTGTGAATAGTTTATTGTGTCTGGTCTTGGTCTGTCTGCACTAAATAAATCATTTGTATCAAGGGATTATTTAGTTTGTCTGTGTACTTTTTTACCTAACCACTAAAGGCCACTCCTTGCACTTCACACATTTGCCCTTTTAATTACTCCCTTACTGACATACTTTAACATGCAATGTGCGTGTGATAATAGTTTTAGCAGCCTGTTGCCATTCAGGTGAGACAATACCTAGTAAATCCTTTTTTTTTTTTCATGTTGGTGCGCCGCGAAGGTTTTTGGTCTCAGCAAAGTGTGCCGTGGCATTACAACGCTTGGGAACCACTGGCTTGGCTTGTTGGGCATCCAGGTATGCACTGAGATTACGATCGGCACGATGATTGTCATTCTCAGGAGAATTGTGTTTCTTTGCTGATCACGTTCTCTGTCGCTTTTTACACAGTTCTTACAAGTGGCACGTTGGGGATGAGGAGCAGAGCATGCTGACACGCATAGCTGTGGACTTCTGCATGGCATGGGGCCACAGGTCAGTTCTTGAGACTGAACGCACACCTACACTGAGTTGCAGTGCTATCAGTTGTATCGTAAGGTACACTTATAAATTTCAATTTAAGAAGTGAATTGATAGTATCACCTTATCACGAATCCTGGAATCTTGTAGAACTCAATTTCTGTAATAATTGGACACAGACACCAATTCCAAAGATATAAATTGTTAAATTTATTCAAAAACAAAGACTAAATGTAGCACTACACTAATTATACAAAGGGAAAAGCTAATTAAAATTCAACTCTAGATCAACAAATCAAAGACAAATCACTTCCGTGACCAAATCAAAGACCATGGGATCGCATATGATAACACACAAATCGTTAAACAAAAAAGGTTATAAACACATTAACTACAATACCGGTTAGTAAGACGAAGGTGAGTCTCTCGTTAGTATTGTTAGTCAGACATTAAATAACTACGCAGGTTAGTATTTATGTCAGGTAACTTCTCGTTATATATATATATCAGTCTCATTTACGTTTAGGTGCCGAGAAAGATCCTTTCATTACTTGTTACCACAATTTCCCTTAACTGATTATTATTCAATGATCAAGGATAGGCAGGGCCACCAATAATCTAACGTCTATTGACTTGTGTCAATTTCAGACTAAACAGTTAAACAGGAATGAGAAGATATTTCTCGGGGTTGACAGACTTTATTTCTAAAATTATCAACAAAACAGTTTAATGTAACACACATTTATATTTAAGAAAACTAAATGATATTACACATTCTAGAGTTATGAATCACAGAATAACATTTCTAATTGATTTCTCAAATGTCATGAATCATGAACTCCAAACTGTTAAACTTATCTGAACTTCGTCGCAGAGAGGCCTCTCTGTCTTCGGGCTCAGATCACAGCACACGGCACATGGTCCGTGTGGTTTGGAACAAAGGCAGTGCGGTTCGGCTTTGTCCAAGAACTTCCACTCAGTCGATGCACCTGGAAGTTGGGGTTTCGCGAAATTAGAGTCTTTTCCAAACAGATTTTCCACTGGTTTGAAGGCTCCAAGGTTGTGCACAAAATCTTCTTTGTAAGCAGGGTTCCACCGTAGTTACTTGAAGACAAAGTCTTTGAGGAAAGCAGGGCCCTGTTTGTTCCAAGGGTCAAGTTTCTTAAGACTCAAATAGCTATTTAAATGACTGAACACTTTCATATACATTCGACTTACTCAATTGTCCAGTTGTAAAACTCAACTGATCAGGTGGGCACAGGCGGACATGCACAGTCTGTAAAGTTCTTTCTTTAATAAAGTCCTTTAATAGAATTCTTCGTACGGCTCAATCTCCTTCTCCCAGTTTAACTCTTCTGTTGCCAGCAAAGACTTGGTTGGTTTCTGGTTCCGGTTCGGGCAACAGAGCTACAGCTTGAGCTGTGGCAGCGAGTTACTGGTTCAGGTGAGAGAGAAAGAGAGAGAGAGAGAGAGAGACTGTGCACTGTTCCTTATAGTCTGTCAGATCAATAGGTGATTGGTTCTTGAGTTCTTGAGATTGGATTTCGGTTTCAGCCCCCAGTGTCCTAATGGAGGGGGGCTTGATTTATGACTGATGTCAATCCATGCCATCTTTTGGAAATGCCGGTTGGCCCGGGTTCGTAGCTCTATGTCGGGATTTCGGCTCTCGTCCACTTCAAAGAGTTTTTATCACCTACAGGCCCCTTTCTCCAGACATCTCATAGCAGGATTCAACCTATTTGGCCTCTTCTCGGTGCCATCCTCCCCAAAACTGTCACTTTGATGCAAACCAGTTCCAAGCTGATGAGCAAAGGAAATCTGATAACTTTGGGGGTGGAGAGGTCTTCTTTAGATCAGTGCTTCAGCTCAGAGCCCAAATGCTCTTATCAAAATAAACCCAACATAACGCTACACAGTGGAACTGCAAGGCAATTGATTAAAGGGACAGATGGTGAATTCCTTTTTATCTTTACACTGTTGTTGGATGTCTCCTGTTCCTCTAAGTCTCATTTGGCTTTGGTTTCCCCCCTCTGTGTTGAATAATCGGACTCTAAATAGCCCCGGCGTTTCTCCTGCAGTTCTTCGTTCTTTCCACTGCTAGCGCTGCCTTTGTGAAGGCAGATGGTGCTTGTGAGAAGTCAACAGCGTGTCCACCGAAAAGGGTGTCTGACTCCTGGTATTGGATCCGGATGGGTTGATAACAGACCGAAACGGTTACAATATGATACTGCTTAGATTAACTGTGGATATGTATTGTGATCGTGCTCGGCTCAGGTGTGCGTTCAGTCTGCACACAAAACATTTCGGTCGCGAAACGTCTAATCAAATCGAATAAAACGGCGGGGATAGCATGTTTGATCCGTGTTCTATTGTTTTTCAACAATTGTAATGCCCTTTGTAACGTTTAACCACTTCGTTAAATACAGCTTGTTATAGGATATTGTGAACTGAACCTATTTTGCTGTGAATTTATATTTACTGCGAATAGTTTATTGTGTCTGGTCTTGGTCTGTCTGCACTAAATAAATCATTTGTATCAAGGGATTATTTAGTTTGTCTGTGTACTTTTTTACCTAACCACTAAAGGCCACTCCTTGCACTTCACACATTTGCCCTTTTAATTACTCCCTTACTGACATACTTTAACATGCAATGTGCGTGTGATAATAGTTTTAGCAGCCTGTTGCCATTCAGGTGAGTCAATACCTAGTAAATCCTTTTTTTTTTTTTCATGTTGGTGCGCCGCGAAGGTTTTTGGTCTCAGCAAAGTGTGCCGTGGCATTACAACGCTTGGGAACCACTGGCTTGGCTTGTTGGGCATCCAGGTATGCACTGAGATTACGATCGGCACGATGATTGTCGTTCTCAGGAGAATTGTGTTTCTTTGCTGATCACGTTCTCTGTCGCTTTTTACACAGTTCTTACAAGTGGCACATTGGGGATGAGGAGCAGAGCATGCTGACACGCATAGCTGTGGACTTCTGCATGGCATGGGGCCACAGGTCAGTTCTTGAGACTGAACGCACACCTACACTGAGTTGCAGTGCTATCAGTTGTATCGTAAGGTACACTTATAAATTTCAATTTAAGAAGTGAATTTATAGTATCACCTTATCACGAATCCTGGAATCTTGTAGAACTCAATTTCTGTAATAATTGGACACAGACACCAATTCCAAAGATATAAATTGTTAAATTTATTCAAAAACAAAGACTAAATGTAGCACTACACTAATTATACAAAAGGGAAAAGCTAATTAAAATTCAACTCTAGATCAACAAATCAAAGACAAATCACTTCCGTGACCAAATCAAAGACCATGGGATCGCATATGATAACACACAAATCGTTTAACAAAAAAGGTTATAAACACATTAACTACAATACCGGTTAGTAAGACGAAGGTGAGTCTCTCGTTAGTATTGTTAGTCAGACATTAATTAACTACGCAGGTTAGTATTTATGTCAGGTAACTTCTCGTTATATATATATATCAGTCTCATTTACGTTTAGGTGCCGAGAAAGATCCTATCATTACTTGTTACCACAATTTCCCTTAACTGATTATTATTTAATGATCAAGTATAGGCAGGGCCACCAATAAACTAACGTCTATTGACTTGTGTCAATTTCAGACTAAACAGTTAAACAGGAATGAGAAGATATTTCTCGGAGTTGACAGATTTTATTTCTAAAATTATCAACAAAACAGTTTAATGTAACACACATTTATATTTAAGAAAACTAAATGATATTACACATTCTAGAGTTATGAATCACAGAATAACATTTCTAATTGATTTCTCAAATGTCATGAATCATGAACTCCAAACTGTTAAACTTATCTGAACTTCGTCACAGAGAGGCCTCTCTGTCTTCGGGCTCAGATCACAGCACACGGCACATGGTCCGTGTGGTTTGGAACAAAGGCAGTGCGGTTCGGCTTTGTCCAAGAACTTCCACTCAGTCGATGCACCTGGATTTTGGGGTTTCGCGAAATTAGAGTCTTTTCCAAACAGATTTTCCACTGGTTTGAAGGCTCCAAGGTTGTGCACAAAATCTTCTTTGTAAGCAGGGTTCCACCGTAGTTACTTGAAGACAAAGTCTTTGAGGAAAGCAGGGCCCTGTTTGTTCCAAGGGTCAAGTTTCTTAAGACTCAAATAGCTATTTAAATGACAGAACACTTTCATATACATTCGACTTACTCAATTGTCCAGCTGTAAAACTCCACTGATCAGGTGGGCACAGGCGGACATGCACAGTCTGTAAAGTTCTTTCTTTAATAAAGTCCTTAAATAGAATTCTTCGTACGGCTCAATCTCCTTCTCCCAGTTTAACTCTTCTGTTGCCGGCAAAGACTTGGTTGGTTTCTGGTTCCGGTTCGGGCAACAGAGCTACAGCTTGAGCTGTGGCAGCGAGTTACTGGTTCAGGTGAGAGAGAAAGAGAGAGAGAGAGAGAGAGAGACTGTGCACTGTTCCTTATAGTCTGTCAGATCAATAGGTGATTGGTTCTTGAGTTCTTGAGATTGAATTTCGGTTTCAGCCCCCAGTGTCCTAATGGAGGGGGGCTTGATTTATGACTGATGTCAATCCATGCCATCTTTTGGAAATGCCGGTTGGCCCGGGTTCGTAGCTCTATGTCGGGATTTCGGCTCTCGTCCACTTCAAAGAGTTTTTATCACCTACAGGCCCCTTTCTCCAGACATCTCATAGCAGGATTCAACCTATTTGGCCTCTTCTCGGTGCCATCCTCCCCAAAACTGTCACTTTGATGCAAACCAGTTCCAAGCTGATGAGCAAAGGAAATCTGATAACTTTGGGGGTGGAGAGGTCTTCTTTAGATCAGTGCTTCAGCTCAGAGCCCAAATGCTCTTATCAAAATAAACCCAACATAACGCTACACAGTGAAACTGCAAGGCAATTGATTAAAGGGACAGATGGTGAATTCCTTTTTATCTTTACACTGTTGTTGGATGTCTCCTGTTCCTCTAAGTCTCATTTGGCTTTGGTTTCCCCCCTCTGTGTTGAATAATCGGACTCTAAATAGCCCCGGCGTTTCTCCTGCAGTTCTTCGTTCTTTCCACTGCTAGCGCTGCCTTTGTGAAGGCAGATGGTGCTTGTGAGAAGTCAACAGCGTGTCCACCGAAAAGGGTGTCTGACTCCTGGTATTGGATCCGGATGGGTTGATAACAGACCGAAACGGTTACAATATGATACTGCTTAGATTAACTGTGGATATGTATTGTGATCGTGCTCGGCTCAGGTGTGCGTTCAGTCTGCACACAAAACATTTCGGTCGCGAAACGTCTAATCAAATCGAATAAAACGGCGGGGATAGCATATTTTATCCGTGTGCTATTGTTTTTCAACAATTGTAATGCCCTTTGTAACGTTTAACCACTTCGTTAAATACAGCTCGTTATAGGATATTGTGAACTGAACCTATTTTGCTGTGAATTTATATTTACTGCGAATAGTTTATTGTGTCTGGTCTTGGTCTGTCTGCACTAAATAAATGATTTATATCAAGGGATTATTTAGTTTGTCTGTGTACTTTTTTACCTAACCACTAAAGGCCACTCCTTGCACTTCACACATTTGCCCTTTTAATTACTCCCTTACTGACATACTTTAAAATGCAATGTGCGTGTGATAATAGTTTTAGCAGCCTGTTGCCATTCAGGTGAGACAATACCTAGTAAATCCTTTTTTTTTTTTTTCATGTTGGTGCGCCGCGAAGGTTTTTGGTCTTTGTCGCTTTTTACACAGTTCTTACAAGTGGCACATTGGGGATGAGGAGCAGAGCATGCTGACACGCATAGCTGTGGACTTCTGCATGGCATGGGGCCACAGGTCATTCCAAGTATTTCAAGACGCCTGCAAATGTGTGGACACGTTGTGTTGGCCCAACGCTCACAGATTGTGCCAAGTCAAGTAGAGATGCATGTTGTGCTGTTCTAAAGTGACACGTCGTCAACGGCAAAAACATCTCTCAGAGTTCCTGGCTTGACTTGCCTCTGGAAGACAACACTTGCCCAGGCTGGATATTTGCCAAAAGAAGCAAAGAGGACTAGACAACTTGCCTAGACGCAACTGCATATTTTATTGTCACCTGGAAGGCCATCCAGGCTTTTCACCATCATGGCCCTTGGTCAACAAGGCGCCCGAACAGGGACTCAAACCCTGGACCCTCAGATTAAAAGTCTGATGCTCTACCGGCTGAGCTACCCGGGCTTCAGTGAAGTGCTTCACAATGTGTTGGCTTCATGATTGTTCCAGACCGCTTTCTGGCCGGTTTAGAAAACTGGGCTCAGGGTGACAAGGGTCACATGCATATGAGATGTTTGGGCAATGCGAGTTCTCCACAACAAATCCGAATTTCCGGGGTTTTCTCCTTGTCCTCATGCAATTCCAATGGCTTGACATTTGGGAGCTCGTCCAAAACCGATGTCAAACCATAATCACGCCTTCCTTCGAGCCGGAATTGAAACAGCGACCTAAGGATGCACGCTGCCTGAAACCTACAGTCCTCCGCTCTACCAACTGAGCTATCGAAGGTAAGCTTCTCACCGTCTTCGCCTGGCAGTCTCAGTGGCAGTGCAAAGCCAAGAAGCACCGTGGCTTGGCTCAGTGGTTTTCAATCCGTGTGCCGTGAGGACTACCCAATTGTGTCGTGAGATTTTTATTCCCTGAAAAATATTATGTCATTTTGTTTGGTCAACTTCATAAATCTTGTATCAAATCAAACTTATTCAAATGTGTGAAAATATTACATTTATACATCACCTGTAGAAAGCGTTTCATAACTGAAATGTTGTGTTTGCCGGACTGAACGCACACCTACACTGAGTTGCAGTGCTATCAGTTGTATCGTAAGGTACACTTATAAATTTCAATTTAAGAAGTGAATTTATAGTATCACCTTATCACGAATCCTGGAATCTTGTAGAACTCAATTTCTGTAATAATTGGACACAGACACCAATTCCAAAGATATAAATTGTTAAATTTATTCAAAAACAAAGACTAAATGTAGCACTACACTAATTATACAAAGGGAAAAGCTAATTAAAATTCAACTCTAGATCAACAAATCAAAGACAAATCACTTCCGTGACCAAATCAAAGACCATGGGATCGCATATGATAACACACAAATCGTTAAACAAAAAAGGTTATAAACACATTAACTACAATACCGGTTAGTAAGACGAAGGTGAGTCTCTCGTTAGTATTGTTAGTCAGACATTAAATAACTACGCAGGTTAGTATTTATGTCAGGTAACTTCTCGTTATATATATATATCAGTCTCATTTACGTTTAGGTGCCGAGAAAGATCCTATCATTACTTGTTACCACAATTTCCCTTAACTGATTATTATTCAATGATCAAGGATAGGCAGGGCCACCAATAATCTAACGTCTATTGACTTGTGTCAATTTCAGACTAAACAGTTAAACAGGAATGAGAAGATATTTCTCGGGGTTGACAGATTTTATTTCTAAAATTATCAACAAAACAGTTTAATGTAACACACATTTATATTTAAGAAAACTAAATGATATTACACATTCTAGAGTTATGAATCACAGAATAACATTTCTAATTGATTTCTCAAATGTCATGAATCATGAACTCCAAACTGTTAAACTTATCTGAACTTCGTCGCAGAGAGGCCTCTCTGTCTTCGGGCTCAGATCACAGCACATGGCACATGGTCCGTGTGGTTTGGAACAAAGGCAGTGCGGTTCGGCTTTGTCCAAGAACTTCCACTCAGTCGATGCACCTGGATTTTGGGGTTTCGCGAAATTAGAGTCTTTTCCAAACAGATTTTCCACTGGTTTGAAGGCTCCAAGGTTGTGCACAAAATCTTCTTTGTAAGCAGGGTTCCACCGTAGTTACTTGAAGACAAAGTCTTTGAGGAAAGCAGGGCCCTGTTTGTTCCAAGGGTCAAGTTTCTTAAGACTCAAATAGCTATTTAAATGACTGAACACTTTCATATACATTCGACTTACTCAATTGTCCAGCTGTAAAACTCAACTGATCAGGTGGGCACAGGCGGACATGCACAGTCTGTAAAGTTCTTTCTTTAATAAAGTCCTTTAATAGAATTCTTCGTACGGCTCAATCTCCTTCTCCCAGTTTAACTCTTCTGTTGCCAGCAAAGACTTGGTTGGTTTCTGGTTCCGGTTCGGGCAACAGAGCTACAGCTTGAGCTGTGGCAGCGAGTTACTGGTTCAGGTGAGAGAGAAAGAGAGAGAGAGAGAGAGAGACTGTGCACTGTTCCTTATAGTCTGTCAGATCAATAGGTGATTGGTTCTTGAGTTCTTGAGATTGGATTTCGGTTTCAGCCCCCAGTGTCCTAATGGAGGGGGGCTTGATTTATGACTGATGTCAATCCATGCCATCTTTTGGAAATGCCGGTTGGCCCGGGTTCGTAGCTCTATGTCGGGATTTCGGCTCTCGTCCACTTCAAAGAGTTTTTATCACCTACAGGCCCCTTTCTCCAGACATCTCATAGCAGGATTCAACCTATTTGGCCTCTTCTCGGTGCCATCCTCCCCAAAACTGTCACTTTGATGCAAACCAGTTCCAAGCTGATGAGCAAAGGAAATCTGATAACTTTGGGGGTGGAGAGGTCTTCTTTAGATCAGTGCTTCAGCTCAGAGCCCAAATGCTCTTATCAAAATAAACCCAACATAACGCTACACAGTGGAACTGCAAGGCAATTGATTAAAGGGACAGATGGTGAATTCCTTTTTATCTTTACACTGTTGTTGGATGTCTCCTGTTCCTCTAAGTCTCATTTGGCTTTGGTTTCCCCCCTCTGTGTTGAATAATCGGACTCTAAATAGCCCCGGCGTTTCTCCTGCAGTTCTTCGTTCTTTCCACTGCTAGCGCTGCCTTTGTGAAGGCAGATGGTGCTTGTGAGAAGTCAACAGCGTGTCCACCGAAAAGGGTGTCTGACTCCTGGTATTGGATCCGGATGGGTTGATAACAGACCGAAACGGTTACAATATGATACTGCTTAGATTAACTGTGGATATGTATTGTGATCGTGCTCGGCTCAGGTGTGCGTTCAGTCTGCACACAAAACATTTCGGTCGCGAAACGTCTAATCAAATCGAATAAAACGGCGGGGATAGCATATTTTATCCGTGTGCTATTGTTTTTCAACAATTGTAATGCCCTTTGTAACGTTTAACCACTTCGTTAAATACAGCTCGTTTTGGATATTGTGAACTGAACCTATTTTGCTGTGAATTTATATTTACTGCGAATAGTTTATTGTGTCTGGTCTTGGTCTGTCTGCACTAAATAAATGATTTATATCAAGGGATTATTTAGTTTGTCTGTGTACTTTTTTACCTAACCACTAAAGGCCACTCCTTGCACTTCACACATTTGCCCTTTTAATTACTCCCTTACTGACATACTTTAAAATGCAATGTGCGTGTGATAATAGTTTTAGCAGCCTGTTGCCATTCAGGTGAGACAATACCTAGTAAATCCTTTTTTTTTTTTTTCATGTTGGTGCGCCGCGAAGGTTTTTGGTCTCTGTCGCTTTTTACACAGTTCTTACAAGTGGCACATTGGGGATGAGGAGCAGAGCATGCTGACACGCATAGCTGTGGACTTCTGCATGGCATGGGGCCACAGGTCATTCCAAGTATTTCAAGACGCCTGCAAATGTGTGGACACGTTGTGTTGGCCCAACGCTCACAGATTGTGCCAAGTCAAGTAGAGATGCATGTTGTGCTGTTCTAAAGTGACACGTCGTCAACGGCAAAAACATCTCTCAGAGTTCCTGGCTTGACTTGCCTCTGGAAGACAACACTTGCCCAGGCTGGATATTTGCCAAAAGAAGCAAAGAGGACTAGACAACTTGCCTAGACGCAACTGCATATTTTATTGTCACCTGGAAGGCCATCCAGGCTTTTCACCATCATGGCCCTTGGTCAACAAGGCGCCCGAACAGGGACTCAAACCCTGGACCCTCAGATTAAAAGTCTGATGCTCTACCGGCTGAGCTACCGGGGCTTCAGTGAAGTGCTTCACAATGTGTTGGCTTCATGATTGTTCCAGACCGCTTTCTGGCCGGTTTAGAAAACTGGGCTCAGGGTGACAAGGGTCACATGCATATGAGATGTTTGGGCAATGCGAGTTCTCCACAACAAATCCGAATTTCCGGGGTTTTCTCCTTGTCCTCATGTAAATCCAATGGCTTGACATTTGGGAGCTCGTCCAAAACCGTTGTCAAACCATAATCACGCCTTCCTTCGAGCCGGAATTGAACCAGCGACCTAAGGATGCCCGCTGCCTGAAACCTACAGTCCTCCGCTCTACCAACTGAGCTATCGAAGGTAAGCTTCTCACTGTCTTCGCCTGGCAGTCTCAGTGGCAGTGCAAAGCCAAGAAGCACCGTGGCTTGGCTCAGTGGTTTTCAACCCGTGTGCCGTGAGGACTACCCAATTGTGTCGTGAGATTTTTATTCCCTGAAAAATATTATGTCATTTTGTTTGGTCAACTTCATAAATCTTGTATCAAATCAAACTTATTCAAATGTGTGAAAATATTACATTTATACATCACCTGTAGAAAGCGTTTCATAACTGAAATGTTGTGTTTGCCGGACTGAACGCACACCTACACTGAGTTGCAGTGCTATCAGTTGTATCGTAAGGTACACTTATAAATTTCAATTTAAGAAGTGAATTTATAGTATCACCTTATCACGAATCCTGTAATCTTGTAGAACTCAATTTCTGTAATAATTGGACACAGACACCAATTCCAAAGATATAAATTGTTAAATTTATTCAAAAACAAAGACTAAATGTAGCACTACACTAATTATACAAAAGGGAAAAGCTAATTAAAATTCAACTCTAGATCAACAAATCAAAGACAAATCACTTCCGTGACCAAATCAAAGACCATGGGATCGCATATGATAACACACAAATCGTTAAACAAAAAAGGTTATAAACACATTAACTACAATACCGGTTAGTAAGACGAAGGTGAGTCTCTCGTTAGTATTGTTAGTCAGACATTAAATAACTACGCAGGTTAGTATTTATGTCAGGTAACTTCTCGTTATATATATATATCAGTCTCATTTACGTTTAGGTGCCGAGAAAGATCCTATCATTACTTGTTACCACAATTTCCCTTAACTGATTATTATTCAATGATCAAGGATAGGCAGGGCCACCAATAATCTAACGTCTATTGACTTGTGTCAATTTCAGACTAAACAGTTAAACAGGAATGAGAAGATATTTCTCGTGGTTGACAGATTTTATTTCTAAAATTATCAACAAAACAGTTTAATGTAACACACATTTATATTTAAGAAAACTAAATGATATTACACATTCTAGAGTTATGAATCACAGAATAACATTTCTAATTGATTTCTCAAATGTCATGAATCATGAACTCCAAACTGTTAAACTTATCTGAACTTCGTCGCAGAGAGGCCTCTCTGTCTTCGGGCTCAGATCACAGCACACGGCACATGGTCCGTGTGGTTTGGAACAAAGGCAGTGCGGTTCGGCTTTGTCCAAGAACTTCCACTCAGTCGATGCACCTGGATTTTGGGGTTTCGCGAAATTAGAGTCTTTTCCAAACAGATTTTCCACTGGTTTGAAGGCTCCAAGGTTGTGCATAAAATCTTCTTTGTAAGCAGGGTTCCACCGTAGTTACTTGAAGACAAAGTCTTTGAGGAAAGCAGGGCCCTGTTTGTTCCAAGGGTCAAGTTTCTTAAGACTCAAATAGCTATTTAAATGACTGAACACTTTCATATATATTCGACTTACTCAATTGTCCAGCTGTAAAACTCCACTGATCAGGTGGGCACAGGCGGACATGCACAGTCTGTAAAGTTCTTTCTTTAATAAAGTCCTTTAATAGAATTCTTCGTACGGCTCAATCTCCTTCTCCCAGTTTAACTCTTCTGTTGCCGGCAAAGACTTGGTTGGTTTCTGGTTCCGGTTCGGGCAACAGAGCTACAGCTTGAGCTGTGGCAGCGAGTTACTGGTTCAGGTGAGAGATAAAGAGAGAGAGAGAGAGAGAGAGACTGTGCACTGTTCCTTATAGTCTGTCAGATCAATAGGTGATTGGTTCTTCAGTTCTTGGGATTGGATTTCGGTTTCAGCACCCAGTGTCCTAATGGAGGGGGGCTTGATTTATGACTGATGACTATCCATGCCATCTTTTGGAAATGCCGGTTGGCCCGGGTTCGTAGCTCTATGTCGGGATTTCGGCTCTCGTCCACTTCAAAGAGATTTTATCACCTACAGGCCCCTTTCTCCAGACATCTCATTGCAGGATTCAACCTATTTGGCCTCTTCTCAGTGCCATCCTCCCCAAAACTGTCACTTTGATGCAAACCAGTTCCAAGCTGATGAGCAAAGGAAATCTGATAACTTTGGGGGTGGAGAGGTCTTCTTTAGATCAGTGCTTCAGCTCAGAGCCCAAATGCTCTTATCAAAATACACCCAACATAACGCTACACAGTGGAACTGCAAGGCAATTGATTAAAGGGACAGATGGTGAATTCCTTTTTATCTTTACACTGTTGTTGGATGTCTCCTGTTCCTCTAAGTCTCATTTGGCTTTGGTTTCCCCCCTCTGTGTTGAATAATCGGGCTCTAAATAGCCCCGGCGTTTCTCCTGCAGTTCTTCATTCTTTCCACTGCTAGCGCTGCCTTTGTGAAGGCAGATGGTGCTTGTGAGAAGTCAACAGCGTGTCCACCGAAAAGGGTGTCTGACTCCTGGTTTTGGATCCGGATGGGTTGATAACAGACCGAAACGGTTACAATATGATACTGCTTAGATTAACTGTGGATATGTATTGTGATCGTGCTCGGCTCAGGTGTGCGTTCAGTCTGCACACAAAGCATTTCGGTCGCGAAACGTCTAATCAAATCGAATAAAACGGCGGGGATAGCATGTTTGATCCGTGTGCTATTGTTTTTCAACAATTGTAATGCCCTTTGTAACGTTTAACCACTTCGTTAAATACAGCTTGTTATAGGATATTGTGAACTGAACCTATTTTGCTGTGAATTTATATTTACTGCGAATAGTTTATTGTGTCTGGTCTTGGTCTGTCTGCACTAAATAAATGATTTGTATCAAGGGATTATTTAGTTTGTCTGTGTACTTTTTTACCTAACCACTAAAGGCCACTCCTTGCACTTCACACATTTGCCCTTTTAATTACTCCCTTACTGACATACTTTAACATGCAATGTGCGTGTGATAATAGTTTTAGCAGCCTGTTGCCATTCAGGTGAGACAATACCTAGTAAATCCTTTTTTTTTTTTTCATGTTGGTGCGCCGCGAAGGTTTTTGGTCTCAGCAAAGTGTGCCGTGGCATTACAACGCTTGGGAACCACTGGCTTGGCTTGTTGGGCATCCAGGTATGCACTGAGATTACGATCGGCACGATGATTGTCGTTCTCAGGAGAATTGTGTTTCTTTGCTGATCACGTTCTCTGTCGCTTTTTACACAGTTCTTACAAGTGGCACATTGGGGATGAGGAGCAGAGCATGCTGACACGCATAGCTGTGGACTTCTGCATGGCATGGGGCCACAGGTCATTCCAAGTATTTCAAGACGCCTGCAAATGTGTGGACACGTTGTGTTGGTCCAACCCTCACAGATTGTGCCAAGTCAAGTAGAGATGCATGTTGTGCTGTTCTAAAGTGACACGTCGTCAACGGCAAAAACATCTCTCAGAGTTCCTGGCTTGACTTGCCTCTGGAAGACAACACTTGCCCAGGCTGGATATTTGCCGAAAGAAGCAAAGAGGACTAGACAACTTGCCTAGACACAACTGCATATTTCATTGTCACCTGGAAGGCCATCCAGGCTTTTCACCATCATGGCCCTTGGTCAACAAGGCGCCCGAACAGGGACTCGAACCCTGGAACCTCAGATTAAAAGTCTGATGCTCTACCGGCTGAGCTACCCGGGCTTCAGTGAAGTGCTTCACAATGTGTTGGCTTCATGATTGTTCCAGACCGCTTTCTGGCCGGTTTAGAAAACTGGGCTCAGGGTGACAAAGGTCACATGCATATGAGATGTTTGGGCAATGCGAGTTCTCCACAACAAATCCGAATTTCCGGGGTTTTCTCCTTGTCCTCATGCAATTCCAATGGCTTGACATTTGGGAGCTCGTCCAAAACCGATGTCAAACCATAATGACGCCTTCCTTCGAGCCGGAATTGAACCAGCGACCTAAGGATGCCTGCTGCCTGAAACCTACAGTCCTCCACTCTACCAACTGAGCTATCGAAGGTAAGCTTCTCACTGTCTTCGCCTGGCAGTCTCAGTGGCAGTGCAAAGCCAAGAAGCACCGTGGCTTGGCTCAGTGGTTTTCAACCCGTGTGCCGTGAGGACTACCCAATTGTGTCGTGAGATTTTTATCCCCTGAAAAATATTATGTCATTTTGTTTGGTCAACTTCATAAATCTTGTATCAAATCAAACTTATTCAAATGTGTGAAAATATTACATTTATACATCACCTGTAGAAAGCGTTTCATAACTGAAATGTTGTGTTTGCCGGACTGAACGCACACCTACACTGAGTTGCAGTACTATCAATTGTATCGTAAGGTACACTTATAAATTTCAATTTAAGAAGTGAATTTATAGTATCACCTTATCACGAATCCTGGAATCTTGTAGAACTCAATTTCTGTAATAATTGGACACAGACACCAATTCCAAAGATATAAATTGTTAAATTTATTCAAAAACAAAGACTAAATGTAGCACTACACTAATTATACAAAAGGGAAAAGCTAATTAAAATTCAACTCTAGATCAACAAATCAAAGACAAATCACTTCCGTGACCAAATCAAAGACCATGGGATCGCATATGATAACACACAAATCGTTAAACAAATAAGGTTATAAACACATTAACTACAATACCGGTTAGTAAGACGAAGGTGAGTCTCTCGTTAGTATTGTTAGTCAGACATTAAATAACTACGCAGTTTAGTATTTATGTCAGGTAACTTCTCGTTATATATATATATATATCAGTCTCATTTACGTTTAGGTGCCGAGAAAGATCCTATCATTACTTGTTACCACAATTTCCCTTAACTGATTATTATTCAATGATCAAGGATAGGCAGGGCCACCAATAATCTAACGTCTATTGACTTGTGTCAATTTCAGACTAAACAGTTAAACAGGAATGAGAAGATATTTCTCGGGGTTGACAGATTTTATTTCTAAAATTATCAACAAAACAGTTTAATGTAACACACATTTATATTTAAGAAAACTAAATGATATTACACATTCTAGAGTTATGAATCACAGAATAACATTTCTAATTGATTTCTCAAATGTCATGAATCATGAACTCCAAACTGTTAAACTTATCTGAACTTCGTCGCAGAGAGGCCTCTCTGTCTTCGGGCTCAGATCACAGCACACGGCACATGGTCCGTGTGGTTTGGAACAAAGGCAGTGCGGTTCGGCTTTGTCCAAGAACTTCCACTCAGTCGATGCACCTGGATTTTGGGGTTTCGCGAAATTAGAGTCTTTTCCAAACAGATTTTCCACTGGTTTGAAGGCTCCAAGGTTGTGCACAAAATCTTCTTTGTAAGCAGGGTTCCACCGTAGTTACTTGAAGACAAAGTCTTTGAGGAAAGCAGGGCCCTGTTTGTTCCAAGGGTCAAGTTTCTTAAGACTCAAATAGCTATTTAAATGACTGAACACTTTCATATACATTCGACTTACTCAATTGTCCAGCTGTAAAACTCCACTGATCAGGTGGGCACAGGCGGACATGCACAGTCTGTAAAGTTCTTTCTTTAATAAAGTCCTTGAATAGAATTCTTCGTACGGCTCAATCTCCTTCTCCCAGTTTAACTCTTCTGTTGCCGGCAAAGACTTGGTTGGTTTCTGGTTCCGGTTCGGGCAACAGAGCTACAGCTTGAGCTGTGGCAGCGAGTTACTGGTTCAGGTGAGAGAGAAAGAGAGAGAGAGAGAGAGAGAGAGAGACTGTGCACTGTTCCTTATAGTCTGTCAGATCAATAGGTGATTGGTTCTTGAGTTCTTGAGATTGGATTTCGGTTTCAGCCCCCAGTGTCCTAATGGAGGGGGGCTTGATTTATGACTGATGTCAATCCATGCCATCTTTTGGAAATGCCGGTTGGCCCGGGTTCGTAGCTCTATGTCGGGATTTCGGCTCTCGTCCACTTCAAAGAGTTTTTATCACCTACAGGCCCCTTTCTCCAGACATCTCATAGCAGGATTCAACCTATTTGGCCTCTTCTCGGTGCCATCCTCCCCAAAACTGTCACTTTGATGCAAACCAGTTCCAAGCTGATGAGCAAAGGAAATCTGATAACTTTGGGGGTGGAGAGGTCTTCTTTAGATCAGTGCTTCAGCTCAGAGCCCAAATGCTCTTATCAAAATAAACCCAACATAACGCTACACAGTGAAACTGCAAGGCAATTGATTAAAGGGACAGATGGTGAATTCCTTTTTATCTTTACACTGTTGTTGGATGTCTCCTGTTCCTCTAAGTCTCATTTGGCTTTGGTTTCCCCCCTCTGTGTTGAATAATCGGACTCTAAATAGCCCCGGCGTTTCTCCTGCAGTTCTTCGTTCTTTCCACTGCTAGCGCTGCCTTTGTGAAGGCAGATGGTGCTTGTGAGAAGTCAACAGCGTGTCCACCGAAAAGGGTGTCTGACTCCTGGTATTGGATCCGGATGGGTTGATAACAGACCGAAACGGTTACAATATGATACTGCTTAGATTAACTGTGGATATGTATTGTGATCGTGCTCGGCTCAGGTGTGTGTTCAGTCTGCACACAAAACATTTCGGTCGCGAAACGTCTAATCAAATCGAATAAAACGGCGGGGATAGCATATTTTATCCGTGTGCTATTGTTTTTCAACAATTGTAATGCCCTTTGTAACGTTTAACCACTTCGTTAAATACAGCTCGTTATAGGATATTGTGAACTGAACCTATTTTGCTGTGAATTTATATTTACTGCGAATAGTTTATTGTGTCTGGTCTTGGTCTGTCTGCACTAAATAAATGATTTATATCAAGGGATTATTTAGTTTGTCTGTGTACTTTTTTACCTAACCACTAAAGGCCACTCCTTGCACTTCACACATTTGCCCTTTTAATTACTCCCTTACTGACATACTTTAAAATGCAATGTGCGTGTGATAATAGTTTTAGCAGCCTGTTGCCATTCAGGTGAGACAATACCTAGTAAATCCTTTTTTTTTTTTTTCATGTTGGTGCGCCGCGAAGGTTTTTGGTCTCTGTCGCTTTTTACACAGTTCTTACAAGTGGCACATTGGGGATGAGGAGCAGAGCATGCTGACACGCATAGCTGTGGACTTCTGCATGGCATGGGGCCACAGGTCATTCCAAGTATTTCAAGACGCCTGCAAATGTGTGGACACGTTGTGTTGGCCCAACCCTCACAGATTGTGCCAAGTCAAGTAGAGATGCATGTTGTGCTGTTCTAAAGTGACACGTCGTCAACGGCAAAAACATCTCTCAGAGTTCCTGGCTTGACTTGCCTCTGGAAGACAACACTTGCCCAGGCTGGATATTTGCCAAAAGAAGCAAAGAGGACTAGACAACTTGCCTAGACGCAACTGCATATTTTATTGTCACCTGGAAGGCCATCCAGGCTTTTCACCATCATGGCCCTTGGTCAACAAGGCGCACGAACAGGGACTCAAACCCTGGACCCTCAGATTAAAAGTCTGATGCTCTACCGGCTGAGCTACCCGGGCTTCAGTGAAGTGCTTCACAATGTGTTGGCTTCATGATTGATCCAGACCGCTTTCTGGCCGGTTTAGAAAACCGGGCTCAGGGTGACAAGGGTCACATGCATATGAGATGTTTGGGCAATGCGAGTTCTCCACAACAAATCCGAATTTCCGGGGTTTTCTCCTTGTCCTCATGCAATTCCAATGGCTT
Source organism: Amia ocellicauda (assembly GCF_036373705.1). Taxonomy (NCBI): domain Eukaryota; kingdom Metazoa; phylum Chordata; class Actinopteri; order Amiiformes; family Amiidae; genus Amia; species Amia ocellicauda. Next base: position 203,051 of record NW_027102823.1, read on the forward strand.
GACATTTGGGAGCTCGTCCAAAACCGATGTCAAACCATAATCACGCCTTCCTTCGAGCTGGAATTGAACCAGCGTCCTAAGGATGCCCGCTGCCTGAAACCTACAGTCCTCCGCTCTACCAACTGAGCTATCGAAGGTAAGCTTCTCACCGTCTTCGCCTGGCAGTCTCAGTGGCAGTGCAAAGCCAAGAAGCACCGTGGCTTGGCTCAGTGGTTTTCAACCCGTGTGCCGTGAGGACTACCCAATTGTGTCGTGAGATTTTTATCCCCTGAAAAATATTATGTCATTTTGTTTGGTCAACTTCATAAATCTTGTATCAAATCAAACTTATTCAAATGTGTGAAAATATTACATTTATACATCACCTGTAGAAAGCGTTTCATAACTGAAATGTTGTGTTTGCCGGACTGAACGCACACCTACACTGAGTTGCAGTGCTATCAGTTGTATCGTAAGGTACACTTATAAATTTCAATTTAAGAAGTGAATTTATAGTATCACCTTATCACGAATCCTGGAATCTTGTAGAACTCAATTTCTGTAATAATTGGACACAGACACCAATTCCAAAGATATAAATTGTTAAATTTATTCAAAAACAAAGACTAAATGTAGCACTACACTAATTATACAAAAGGGAAAAGCTAATTAAAATTCAACTCTAGATCAACAAATCAAAGACAAATCACTTCCGTGACCAAATCAAAGACCATGGGATCGCATATGATAACACACAAATCGTTAAACAAAAAAGGTTATAAACACATTAACTACAATACCGGTTAGTAAGACGAAGGTGAGTCTCTCGTTAGTATTGTTAGTCAGACATTAAATAACTACGCAGTTTAGTATTTATGTCAGGTAACTTCTCGTTATATATATATATCAGTCTCATTTACGTTTAGGTGCCGAGAAAGATCCTATCATTACTTGTTACCACAATTTCCCTTAACTGATTATTATTCAATGATCAAGGATAGGCAGGGCCACCAATAATCTAACGTCTATTGACTTGTGTCAATTTCAGACTAAACAGTTAAACAGGAATGAGAAGATATTTCTCGGGGTTGACAGATTTTATTTCTAAAATTATCAACAAAACAGTTTAATGTAACACACATTTATATTTAAGAAAACTAAATGATATTACACATTCTAGAGTTATGAATCACAGAATAACATTTCTAATTGATTTCTCAAATGTCATGAATCATGAACTCCAAACTGTTAAACTTATCTGAACTTCGTCGCAGAGAGGCCTCTCTGTCTTCGGGCTCAGATCACAGCACACGGCACATGGTCCGTGTGGTTTGGAACAAAGGCAGTGCGGTTCGGCTTTGTCCAAGAACTTCCACTCAGTCGATGCACCTGGATTTTGGGGTTTCGCGAAATTAGAGTCTTTTCCAAACAGATTTTCCACTGGTTTGAAGGCTCCAAGGTTGTGCACAAAATCTTCTTTGTAAGCAGGGTTCCACCGTAGTTACTTGAAGACAAAGTCTTTGAGGATAGCAGGGCCCTGTTTGTTCCAAGGGTCAAGTTTCTTAAGACTCAAATAGCTATTTAAATGACTGAACACTTTCATATACATTCGACTTACTCAATTGTCCAGCTGTAAAACTCCACTGATCAGGTGGGCACAGGCGTACATGCACAGTCTGTAAAGTTCTTTCTTTAATAAAGTCCTTTAATAGAATTCTTCGTACGGCTCAATCTCCTTCTCCCAGTTTAACTCTTCTGTTGCCGGCAAAGACTTGGTTGGTTTCTGGTTCCGGTTCGGGCAACAGAGCTACAGCTTGAGCTGTGGCAGCGAGTTACTGGTTCAGGTGAGAGAGAAAGAGAGAGAGAGAGAGAGAGAGACTGTGCACTGTTCCTTATAGTCTGTCAGATCAATAGGTGATTGGTTCTTGAGTTCTTGAGATTGGATTTCGGTTTCAGCCCCCAGTGTCCTAATGGAGGGGGGCTTGATTTATGACTGATGTCAATCCATGCCATCTTTTGGAAATGCCGGTTGGCCCGGGTTCGTAGCTCTATGTCGGGATTTCGGCTCTCGTCCACTTCAAAGAGATTTTATCACCTACAGGCCCCTTTCTCCAGACATCTCATTGCAGGATTCAACTCGGATACAGAACGGACAACACACCGGATACCAGGACTTGGAAGACTTTCAACGGAATTACAAGGGTAGGAATTGGACTTATTTACTCTTGCTTTTAAACCCAAAACCGGAAAAAAGTCATCCTACCTATGTACTATATATTGATGCATTTTGTATGACTTTTCTTTTATCTGTATTACTCCTGTATATTTTTGTTTTAAAAGACTGTTTTATGCTCTGTTTTTAGGATATTTTAAGCACATCATACTGAGGTTTCTTAAAGAACAACAATAGCAGAGCCTTTGTTTTTACTAGCTGGAGCAATTTGTTAATGCTAACTACAACATTATTTTTTCCTTTTTTTAAAAACCATTAATAAATAAATTGTCATACTATATAGTATTGTATCCTATCTACAAACACTATGGACAGAACACAAATGGTTAAACATTTCTACATAATTATACAGATTAGTCATCAACTAACAATAACAAATAGTGCTATTTATCAAGACAAATTACCAATAGCCTTCCAAAGACAAACTAAAATACTAGGACAGTACATCAAACCTGCTATCCCTACATTTGATACTTTAGAACTACTGACAGCTAACGCAATTAATTGGATGCACACAAATTTACAGATATTGCAAGTACATTATGAAAATGCATTAAACACATTACTAGAAGACATTCTACAATACAAAGGAACGAACTGGAAAGATAAACTGCACCAAGCTATGACATGGGCAAAACGAAATTATGGAAATAGATTAAAGCCAGAAATTCTACATAAAACCAAGCACCGAATTGAAATCCTCCTAACTAATCAAACACAAATCGCATCAACAAACGGATTAATAGACACACAGAATGTTAATTCACAACTATGTAATCAGTTTGCTTCTTTAGCCACACTAGAACCCAACCTATCTACACAGAGACCCAAAACTGCTAGATTCTACAGTAATGTGGTAGTTTCGGATTCACAAGGCATTCACTCGTCCCCTATAGAAGAAACTCCTATCCCTACAAGACTATCATATTCTAGTCCCTTGCTCCCACACAATATACCCAAACCAAGACCAACCATAATATCAACCCCAATAGAAGAAAACCCCAGCCTCCCTAGACTACCATATACTAACCCCTTACCTCCCCGAACCATAGCCAAACCTAGACAAACCACAATACCAGCCCAGATACACCACTCTACAACAAATATGATTCCACTGGACAGCCCCATAATAGACACAAGTAATATTGACGCAGATCAGGATAATACTGATGGAACAGATTCACAATTCGAAAACAATGATAGCCTCAATACAACACCACCTCATGAAAATACACGATATACGGTTCATAGACACCCAAACACAGAGAGAAAACTAACAGATTGGCATTTAACTACAACAAAACCGATAGTAATCATAGGGGATTCCAATTTGGATACCATAGGGCAACATAATAATTCACATATACAAATCGATAGCTACCCAGGAGCCAAATTTATACATGCTTCCAGTATTCTAGAACGCACAGCCCTCAATAAGGAAGTACAACATCTAATCCTTTCATTTGGAATCAATAACAGGGACCAAAAAGTAAAAGAAACCGCAATTAAGCAATTACAGAAAATGGTTCGAACAGCAGAAATAAAATTTCCTCGGGCACAGATACATATCCCTATGATCAACTTTTCAACTCATCTGGAGGAACATACACAAAACAACATTAGAGAAATAAACTCATACATAATGAACAATTACAATAATATCACGTCAATAGACCCAACAACATATAGAACTCTCTCCGATGACATCCACTGGACTACCCAAACAGCACAAACAATCCTATACCACTGGATAAGGCATTTAAACTTATAAATCCTGTGAGCACAAACATTTCAGTGAACAGGAACACTACAGAATTAATACAACAGGACACACCTAACATATTGAACTTATCCAGAATATTCAGATTAAATATGGAACAGAGGAATCTCTTAAACAAAGGGCTTTCCTTTGTCCCGACCCCCGACCTTATTTTTTCTACACAGCTTAAAGCAGACATACAAACATATCATCGTAGATTAAAATTAGCAGATTTCTTTAAGGATACACAACATTCACCTAGACCTTTTATTCCCAAATCAACTTGGGAACCAAAAAATAATCAAATGCATCCACATATAAGACAACTAATAACAACAGACCAAAATTACAGCTACAATATACAATACAATCAAGATAACCGCTTGGATAACCTAACACAGGGGGAAAGGAGAGCTTTACAACAATTACAAAAAAATAAGAACATTATTATAAAACCAGCGGATAAAGGGGGCAGAATAGTAATTATGGACAAAACACAATATCTAACAGAAGCATATAGACAACTAGACAATACAGAACATTATCAACAATTAACAGAACCCATTTACTTACAAAATCAAATATACATACGGGACATATTACAGACCCTTAGACATACACAATACATCAATAACAAACAGGAACAATATTTAAGAGGGACCAATGCACCCAGACCAAGACAATTTTATCTACTTCCAAAAATTCACAAACACCCTTCCACATGGACCATTCCCTATCAAATCCCCACTGGTAGACCCATAGTATCAGATTGTAACAGCGAAACATACCACATTGCGGAATACATTGACCATTTCCTTAACCCCATCTCGCAAAAACACCCCAGTTATATAAAAGACACCTATGACTTCATCAACAAAATAAAATGCATAATAGTACCACATGATGCCTGGCTCTTCTCCATTGATGTCACAAATCTCTACACTAACATAGATACAATAACAGGTTTAAACACAGTCTCAAAATGGTTCAAACTTTATCCAGACATCAACAGACCAGACAACCAAATCCTACAATTATTACAAATTAGCCTAGAAAGAAATGACTTTGAATTCAATAACAAACACTTTTTACAAATAAAGGGCACAGCTATGGGAAAAAGGTTTGCACCAGCATATGCTAATATCTATATGGCTGACTGGGAACAGACGATACTAGAACAATGTACACTGCTACCTACCCACTACTACAGATTTTTAGATGACATTTGGGGAATCTGGCCCCATCCTTTAACAGAATTCAACACTTTTATACAGAAACTCAATCACCATCACCCTCACATTAAAGTAACGAGCACCATTCACAAGACCGAAATTAATTTTCTGGACACTTGCACTTATAAAGGTCCACAATTTTTGAGCACCAACACTTTAGACACAAAAGTTTTTTTTAAAGAAACCGATACACATACACTACTACATAGACACAGTTTCCATCCAAAGCACACCTTTAAAGGTCTTATCAAATCACAGTTATTAAGATTTCACCGCATCTGCACAGAAGACACAGAATTTAAGAAGGCCACCAATACACTATTTACAGCACTCTACAAGAGAGGGTACAGTAGAACCTTCCTCAGGAACATTAAAAAAACATTTTTGCAACCTAAAATTAAAGACAATAAAACTATTATACCTCTAATCACTACTTATTCCCAATATACAGTTCAAATCAACAACTCCATTAAACTAAACTTTCAAAAACAACAATCCAGACACCAGATACTCCCAAATCACAAAATAATATCTGCATATCGGAAAAACAAAAGTCTACATAACCTACTAGTCCATAGTAAATGCCAAAACACCAACCGAAAACCCAAGTCTAAACCAACCTACTTCCGTCAGCTGGCCTATATCACCAATACAAGCAATAAAACTACATTCAAGTTACAGTCAGGCATCACACATAAAACAAAAAATGCAATATACCTCATTCAATGTAAAACTTGCAATTTAAAATACATCGGAGAGACTAAAAACCAGATTAGTACTAGAATAGGTCAACACATTTATAATATTAACAAACAAAAGGATAGACGCACACATTTAGTGCAACACTTCATAGAACATCACACACAACAAATGACAGTTACAGGTCTAGAAACTAATCATAATTGGAATACAATGCAACGACAAATAAGAGAGAGACACTGGATTCACAAACTAAATACAATTTACCCATTAGGACTCAATGAAAGATTTAAAACAAACACAAAAAAATCCCAGTAGTTGCCCTCAGACCTACCCACATTTAACTTCCTACACCCCAAAAAATTAAACTTCAATTTCAAGCAATTCGTTCAGCTCAATCACAACCCCCAATTTTACAAGTCAAAAAATAAATAATAAGTCGAATCCCAAACTTACTCCTTAACCCTAAATACAAAACTACAACCTACCCTCTACCCCTTAATGTAGTCCCAAAATGTAATCTAAAACTTAAAAACTTAGCCCCAAAACCCAACCCTAACCTAACCTCAGACCCAACCCCAAAAACCCAACAAGGCCATCAAACTTAATCTCCAACCCAAATTTTAGACCCAATCCCTAAACTTTATCACCTAATTCAATCTCACAATTTAATTAGGCCCTCAAACTTAACCCCGAAATTTAACTCCTAAAACTCAACCACAAAAATACAATTAGACTAATTAAACTCAACACCTAACCTTAACTTAAGACTCAAACCCCAAACTTAACCCTTAAACTCAACCCTAAAATACAATTACCCCACAATTTAACTAGGCACTCAAACCTACCCCTAAACCCAATCCCTAAACCTAACCCTTAAACTCAACCCCTAACCCTAACCCCAACCCTAACCCCAACCCTAACCCTAAATTTAACCCCTAAATTTAACCTCAAATATGAATAACCCATAATTTAATTAGGCCTTCAAGCTTAAACCTACCCCTGAACCTAAACCCTAAACCTATCCCTTAAACTTAACCCTTAAACTCAACCCTAAAATAACCCCAACCCTAACCCTAAAATATAATTAGCCCACAATTTAACTAGGCACTCAAACCAACCTCTAAACCCAATCTCTAAACCTAACCATTATTCAAATGTAACCCTCAATCCTATCCCCAATAATCAATTTCACAACTTATCCTTAAATTTATTCCCCATAACTTATTCCCCCCAAAACAAAACCCAGACTCCCTTAAAAACCTAGGTAATAGATTTCCAGACTCCATAATTAAATTTTAATCCCAATTCCAAACATTCCCCTTACTTTTAAGACGTATTCTTGTACATACAAACTTCACATCATTCAATTACACCACATCTCATCCCACTGAATTACCTTAACAAAACAGACTATAGAACGAATACTTTCGGATGCATCTTTTAAGGACACAACAATAGCCTCAACACCTGTGAGTGCCAGTGCACTTGAGGATGTCAGAGGAACCAAAGGTTTGATTCACCTGACAACCTCAATAACCTATTTTTTTAAACCTAACCAGCCAGTGCCACCAGGTTAGGCTACATGATAAGTCAACAAAATTCAAGAAATGTACAAATGATTGATACAGAAGAATTATACAGTTTGTTTCCTTTTGCAGATTATATTAAGATCAGGAGGTCAATTACACCTTTAAAAAGGGAATTAAAAAAGACCAAAGCACTATGGGTACTTCATTTATTCAAAGGAGCAAATCCCATAGTGCATTATGAAGACCTAAAACTGCAGGATAATAACTGCAAATCACCAATATACTCACCTTCTATTACGGGAATTATATAGCACTTGAAAAAGCCTAACAATTGGCGAAACGTCGTGCAAATTCACCAAAAGATCAGGAGAAGAAGATCAACTTCAACCAACCCGGGTTGGAGAACAGTGGCTGGAGCGCTACGGCCACCAACACATTCATACTGTTATTTTCGGCAAACTCGGATACAGAACGGACAACACACCGGATACCAGGACTTGGAAGACTTTCAACGGAATTACAAGGGTAGGAATTGGACTTATTTACTCTTGCTTTTAAACCCAAAACCAGAAAAAAGTCATCCTACCCATGTACGATATATTGATGCATTTTGTATGACTTTTCTTTTATCTGTATTACTCCTGTATATTTTTGTTTTAAAAGACTGTTTTATGCTCTGTTTTTAGGATATTTTAAGCACATCATACTGAGGTTTCTTAAAGAACAACAATAGCAGAGCCTTTGTTTTTACTAGCTGGAGCAATTTGTTAATGCTAACTACAACATTATTTTTTCCTTTTTTTAAAAACCATTAATAAATAAATTGTCATACTATATAGTATTGTATCCTATCTACAAACACTATGGACAGAACACAAATGGTTAAACATTTCTACAAAATTATACAGATTAGTCATCACCTAACAATAACAAATAGTGCTATTTATCAAGACAAATTACCAATAGCCTTCCAAAGACAAACTAAAATACTAGGACAGTACATCAAACCTGCTATCCCTACATTTGATACTTTAGAACTACTGACAGCTAACGCAATTAATTGGATGCACACAAATTTACAGATATTGCAAGTACATTATGAAAATGCATTAAACACATTACTAGAAGACATTCTACAATACAAAGGAACGAACTGGAAAGATAAACTGCACCAAGCTATGACATGGGCAAAACGAAATTATGGAAATAGATTAAAGCCAGAAATTCTACATAAAACCAAGCACCGAATTGAAATCCTCCTAACTAATCAAACACAAATCGCATCAACAAACGGATTAATAGACACACAGAATGTTAATTCACAACTATGTAATCAGTTTGCTTCTTTAGCCACACTAGAACCCAACCTATCTACACAGAGACCCAAAACTGCTAGATTCTACAGTAATGTGGTAGTTTCGGATTCACAAGGCATTCACTCGTCCCCTATAGAAGAAACTCCTATCCCTACAAGACTATCATATTCTAGTCCCTTGCTCCCACACAATATACCCAAACCAAGACCAACCATAATATCAACCCCAATAGAAGAAAACCCCAGCCTCCCTAGACTACCATATACTAACCCCTTACCTCCCCGAACCATAGCCAAACCTAGACAAACCACAATACCAGCCCAGATACACCACTCTACAACAAATATGATTCCACTGGACAGCCCCATAATAGACACAAGTAATATTGACGCAGATCAGGATAATACTGATGGAACAGATTCACAATTCGAAAACAATGATAGCCTCAATACAACACCACCTCATGAAAATACACGATATACGGTTCATAGACACCCAAACACAGAGAGAAAACTAACAGATTGGCATTTAACTACAACAAAACCGATAGTAATCATAGGGGATTCCAATTTGGATACCATAGGGCAACATAATAATTCACATATACAAATCGATAGCTACCCAGGAGCCAAATTTATACATGCTTCCAGTATTCTAGAACGCACAGCCCTCAATAAGGAAGTACAACATCTAATCCTTTCATTTGGAATCAATAACAGGGACCAAAAAGTAAAAGAAACCGCAATTAAGCAATTACAGAAAATGGTTCGAACAGCAGAAATAAAATTTCCTCGGGCACAGATACATATCCCTATGATCAACTTTTCAACTCATCTGGAGGAACATACACAAAACAACATTAGAGAAATAAACTCATACATAATGAACAATTACAATAATATCACGTCAATAGACCCAACAACATATAGAACTCTCTCCGATGACATCCACTGGACTACCCAAACAGCACAAACAATCCTATACCACTGGATAAGGCATTTAAACTTATAAATCCTGTGAGCACAAACATTTCAGTGAACAGGAACACTACAGAATTAATACAACAGGACACACCTAACATATTGAACTTATCCAGAATATTCAGATTAAATATGGAACAGAGGAATCTCTTAAACAAAGGGCTTTCCTTTGTCCCGACCCCCGACCTTATTTTTTCTACACAGCTTAAAGCAGACATACAAACATATCATCGTAGATTAAAATTAGCAGATTTCTTTAAGGATACACAACATTCACCTAGACCTTTTATTCCCAAATCAACTTGGGAACCAAAAAATAATCAAATGCATCCACATATAAGACAACTAATAACAACAGACCAAAATTACAGCTACAATATACAATACAATCAAGATAACCGCTTGGATAACCTAACACAGGGGGAAAGGAGAGCTTTACAACAATTACAAAAAAATAAGAACATTATTATAAAACCAGCGGATAAAGGGGGCAGAATAGTAATTATGGACAAAACACAATATCTAACAGAAGCATATAGACAACTAGACAATACAGAACATTATCAACAATTAACAGAACCCATTTACTTACAAAATCAAATATACATACGGGACATATTACAGACCCTTAGACATACACAATACATCAATAACAAACAGGAACAATATTTAAGAGGGACCAATGCACCCAGACCAAGACAATTTTATCTACTTCCAAAAATTCACAAACACCCTTCCACATGGACCATTCCCTATCAAATCCCCACTGGTAGACCCATAGTATCAGATTGTAACAGCGAAACATACCACATTGCGGAATACATTGACCATTTCCTTAACCCCATCTCGCAAAAACACCCCAGTTATATAAAAGACACCTATGACTTCATCAACAAAATAAAATGCATAATAGTACCACATGATGCCTGGCTCTTCTCCATTGATGTCACAAATCTCTACACTAACATAGATACAATAACAGGTTTAAACACAGTCTCAAAATGGTTCAAACTTTATCCAGACATCAACAGACCAGACAACCAAATCCTACAATTATTACAAATTAGCCTAGAAAGAAATGACTTTGAATTCAATAACAAACACTTTTTACAAATAAAGGGCACAGCTATGGGAAAAAGGTTTGCACCAGCATATGCTAATATCTATATGGCTGACTGGGAACAGACGATACTAGAACAATGTACACTGCTACCTACCCACTACTACAGATTTTTAGATGACATTTGGGGAATCTGGCCCCATCCTTTAACAGAATTCAACACTTTTATACAGAAACTCAATCACCATCACCCTCACATTAAAGTAACGAGCACCATTCACAAGACCGAAATTAATTTTCTGGACACTTGCACTTATAAAGGTCCACAATTTTTGAGCACCAACACTTTAGACACAAAAGTTTTTTTTAAAGAAACCGATACACATACACTACTACATAGACACAGTTTCCATCCAAAGCACACCTTTAAAGGTCTTATCAAATCACAGTTATTAAGATTTCACCGCATCTGCACAGAAGACACAGAATTTAAGAAGGCCACCAATACACTATTTACAGCACTCTACAAGAGAGGGTACAGTAGAACCTTCCTCAGGAACATTAAAAAAACATTTTTGCAACCTAAAATTAAAGACAATAAAACTATTATACCTCTAATCACTACTTATTCCCAATATACAGTTCAAATCAACAACTCCATTAAACTAAACTTTCAAAAACAACAATCCAGACACCAGATACTCCCAAATCACAAAATAATATCTGCATATCGGAAAAACAAAAGTCTACATAACCTACTAGTCCATAGTAAATGCCAAAACACCAACTGAAAACCCAAGTCTAAACCAACCTACTTCCGTCAGCTGGCCTATGTCACCAATACAAACAATAAAACTACATTCAAGTTACAGTCAGGCATCACACATAAAACAAAAAATGCAATATACCTCATTCAATGTAAAACTTGCAATTTAAAATACATCGGAGAGACTAAAAACCAGATTAGTACTAGAATAGGTCAACACATTTATAATATTAACAAACAAAAGGATAGACGCACACATTTAGTGCAACACTTCATAGAACATCACACACAACAAATGACAGTTACAGGTCTAGAAACTAATCATAATTGGAATACAATGCAACGACAAATAAGAGAGAGACACTGGATTCACAAACTAAATACAATTTACCCATTAGGACTCAATGAAAGATTTAAAACAAACACAAAAAAATCCCAGTAGTTGCCCTCAGACCTACCCACATTTAACTTCCTACACCCCAAAAAATTAAACTTCAATTTCAAGCAATTCGTTCAGCTCAATCACAACCCCCAATTTTACAAGTCAAAAAATAAATAATAAGTCGAATCCCAAACTTACTCCTTAACCCTAAATACAAAACTACAACCTACCCTCTACCCCTTAATGTAGTCCCAAAATGTAATCTAAAACTTAAAAACTTAGCCCCAAAACCCAACCCTAACCTAACCTCAGACCCAACCCCAAAAACCCAACAAGGCCATCAAACTTAATCTCCAACCCAAATTTTAGACCCAATCCCTAAACTTTATCACCTAATTCAATCTCACAATTTAATTAGGCCCTCAAACTTAACCCCGAAATTTAACTCCTAAAACTCAACCACAAAAATACAATTAGACTAATTAAACTCAACACCTAACCTTAACTTAAGACTCAAACCCCAAACTTAACCCTTAAACTCAACCCTAAAATACAATTACCCCACAATTTAACTAGGCACTCAAACCTACCACTAAAAACCAATCCCTAAACCTAACCCTTAAACTCAACCCCTAACCCTAACCCCAACCCTAACCCCAACCCTAAATTTAACCCCTAAATTTAACCTCAAATATGAATAACCCATAATTTAATTAGGCCTTCAAGCTTAAACCTACCCCTGAACCTAAACCCTAAACCTATCCCTTAAACTTAACCCTTAAACTCAACCCTAAAATAACCCCAACCCTAACCCTAAAATATAATTAGCCCACAATTTAACTAGGCACTCAAACCAACCTCTAAACCCAATCTCTAAACCTAACCATTATTCAAATGTAACCCTCAATCCTATCCCCAATAATCAATTTCACAACTTATCCTTAAATTTATTCCCCATAACTTATTCCCCCCAAAACAAAACCCAGACTCCCTTAAAAACCTAGGTAATAGATTTCCAGACTCCATAATTAAATTTTAATCCCAATTCCAAACATTCCCCTTACTTTTAAGACGTATTCTTGTACATACAAACTTCACATCATTCAATTACACCACATCTCATCCCACTGAATTACCTTAACAAAACAGACTATAGAACGAATACTTTCGGATGCATCTTTTAAGGACACAACAATAGCCTCAACACCTGTGAGTGCCAGTGCACTTGAGGATGTCAGAGGAACCAAAGGTTTGATTCACCTGACAACCTCAATAACCTATTTTTTTAAACCTAACCAGCCAGTGCCACCAGGTTAGGCTACATGATAAGTCAACAAAATTCAAGAAATGTACAAATGATTGATACAGAAGAATTATACAGTTTGTTTCCTTTTGCAGATTATATTAAGATCAGGAGGTCAATTACACCTTTAAAAAGGGAATTAAAAAAGACCAAAGCACTATGGGTACTTCATTTATTCAAAGGAGCAAATCCCATAGTGCATTATGAAGACCTAAAACTGCAGGATAATAACTGCAAATCACCAATATACTCACCTTCTATTACGGGAATTATATAGCACTTGAAAAAGCCTAACAATTGGCGAAACGTCGTGCAAATTCACCAAAAGATCAGGAGAAGAAGATCAACTTCAACCAACCCGGGTTGGAGAACAGTGGCTGGAGCGCTACGGCCACCAACACATTCATACTGTTATTTTCGGCAAACTCGGATACAGAACGGACAACACACCGGATACCAGGACTTGGAAGACTTTCAACGGAATTACAAGGGTAGGAATTGGACTTATTTACTCTTGCTTTTAAACCCAAAACCGGAAAAAAGTCATCCTACCCATGTACGATATATTGATGCATTTTGTATGACTTTTCTTTTATCTGTATTACTCCTGTATATTTTTGTTTTAAAAGACTGTTTTATGCTCTGTTTTTAGGATATTTTAAGCACATCATACTGAGGTTTCTTAAAGAACAACAATAGCAGAGCCTTTGTTTTTACTAGCTGGAGCAATTTGTTAATGCTAACTACAACATTATTTTTTCCTTTTTTTAAAAACCATTAATAAATAAATTGTCATACTATATAGTATTGTATCCTATCTACAAACACTATGGACAGAACACAAATGGTTAAACATTTCTACAAAATTATACAGATTAGTCATCACCTAACAATAACAAATAGTGCTATTTATCAAGACAAATTACCAATAGCCTTCCAAAGACAAACTAAAATACTAGGACAGTACATCAAACCTGCTATCCCTACATTTGATACTTTAGAACTACTGACAGCTAACGCAATTAATTGGATGCACACAAATTTACAGATATTGCAAGTACATTATGAAAATGCATTAAACACATTACTAGAAGACATTCTACAATACAAAGGAACGAACTGGAAAGATAAACTGCACCAAGCTATGACATGGGCAAAACGAAATTATGGAAATAGATTAAAGCCAGAAATTCTACATAAAACCAAGCACCGAATTGAAATCCTCCTAACTAATCAAACACAAATCGCATCAACAAACGGATTAATAGACACACAGAATGTTAATTCACAACTATGTAATCAGTTTGCTTCTTTAGCCACACTAGAACCCAACCTATCTACACAGAGACCCAAAACTGCTAGATTCTACAGTAATGTGGTAGTTTCGGATTCACAAGGCATTCACTCGTCCCCTATAGAAGAAACTCCTATCCCTACAAGACTATCATATTCTAGTCCCTTGCTCCCACACAATATACCCAAACCAAGACCAACCATAATATCAACCCCAATAGAAGAAAACCCCAGCCTCCCTAGACTACCATATACTAACCCCTTACCTCCCCGAACCATAGCCAAACCTAGACAAACCACAATACCAGCCCAGATACACCACTCTACAACAAATATGATTCCACTGGACAGCCCCATAATAGACACAAGTAATATTGACGCAGATCAGGATAATACTGATGGAACAGATTCACAATTCGAAAACAATGATAGCCTCAATACAACACCACCTCATGAAAATACACGATATACGGTTCATAGACACCCAAACACAGAGAGAAAACTAACAGATTGGCATTTAACTACAACAAAACCGATAGTAATCATAGGGGATTCCAATTTGGATACCATAGGGCAACATAATAATTCACATATACAAATCGATAGCTACCCAGGAGCCAAATTTATACATGCTTCCAGTATTCTAGAACGCACAGCCCTCAATAAGGAAGTACAACATCTAATCCTTTCATTTGGAATCAATAACAGGGACCAAAAAGTAAAAGAAACCGCAATTAAGCAATTACAGAAAATGGTTCGAACAGCAGAAATAAAATTTCCTCGGGCACAGATACATATCCCTATGATCAACTTTTCAACTCATCTGGAGGAACATACACAAAACAACATTAGAGAAATAAACTCATACATAATGAACAATTACAATAATATCACGTCAATAGACCCAACAACATATAGAACTCTCTCCGATGACATCCACTGGACTACCCAAACAGCACAAACAATCCTATACCACTGGATAAGGCATTTAAACTTATAAATCCTGTGAGCACAAACATTTCAGTGAACAGGAACACTACAGAATTAATACAACAGGACACACCTAACATATTGAACTTATCCAGAATATTCAGATTAAATATGGAACAGAGGAATCTCTTAAACAAAGGGCTTTCCTTTGTCCCGACCCCCGACCTTATTTTTTCTACACAGCTTAAAGCAGACATACAAACATATCATCGTAGATTAAAATTAGCAGATTTCTTTAAGGATACACAACATTCACCTAGACCTTTTATTCCCAAATCAACTTGGGAACCAAAAAATAATCAAATGCATCCACATATAAGACAACTAATAACAACAGACCAAAATTACAGCTACAATATACAATACAATCAAGATAACCGCTTGGATAACCTAACACAGGGGGAAAGGAGAGCTTTACAACAATTACAAAAAAATAAGAACATTATTATAAAACCAGCGGATAAAGGGGGCAGAATAGTAATTATGGACAAAACACAATATCTAACAGAAGCATATAGACAACTAGACAATACAGAACATTATCAACAATTAACAGAACCCATTTACTTACAAAATCAAATATACATACGGGACATATTACAGACCCTTAGACATACACAATACATCAATAACAAACAGGAACAATATTTAAGAGGGACCAATGCACCCAGACCAAGACAATTTTATCTACTTCCAAAAATTCACAAACACCCTTCCACATGGACCATTCCCTATCAAATCCCCACTGGTAGACCCATAGTATCAGATTGTAACAGCGAAACATACCACATTGCGGAATACATTGACCATTTCCTTAACCCCATCTCGCAAAAACACCCCAGTTATATAAAAGACACCTATGACTTCATCAACAAAATAAAATGCATAATAGTACCACATGATGCCTGGCTCTTCTCCATTGATGTCACAAATCTCTACACTAACATAGATACAATAACAGGTTTAAACACAGTCTCAAAATGGTTCAAACTTTATCCAGACATCAACAGACCAGACAACCAAATCCTACAATTATTACAAATTAGCCTAGAAAGAAATGACTTTGAATTCAATAACAAACACTTTTTACAAATAAAGGGCACAGCTATGGGAAAAAGGTTTGCACCAGCATATGCTAATATCTATATGGCTGACTGGGAACAGACGATACTAGAACAATGTACACTGCTACCTACCCACTACTACAGATTTTTAGATGACATTTGGGGAATCTGGCCCCATCCTTTAACAGAATTCAACACTTTTATACAGAAACTCAATCACCATCACCCTCACATTAAAGTAACGAGCACCATTCACAAGACCGAAATTAATTTTCTGGACACTTGCACTTATAAAGGTCCACAATTTTTGAGCACCAACACTTTAGACACAAAAGTTTTTTTTAAAGAAACCGATACACATACACTACTACATAGACACAGTTTCCATCCAAAGCACACCTTTAAAGGTCTTATCAAATCACAGTTATTAAGATTTCACCGCATCTGCACAGAAGACACAGAATTTAAGAAGGCCACCAATACACTATTTACAGCACTCTACAAGAGAGGGTACAGTAGAACCTTCCTCAGGAACATTAAAAAAACATTTTTGCAACCTAAAATTAAAGACAATAAAACTATTATACCTCTAATCACTACTTATTCCCAATATACAGTTCAAATCAACAACTCCATTAAACTAAACTTTCAAAAACAACAATCCAGACACCAGATACTCCCAAATCACAAAATAATATCTGCATATCGGAAAAACAAAAGTCTACATAACCTACTAGTCCATAGTAAATGCCAAAACACCAACCGAAAACCCAAGTCTAAACCAACCTACTTCCGTCAGCTGGCCTATGTCACCAATACAAGCAATAAAACTACATTCAAGTTACAGTCAGGCATCACACATAAAACAAAAAATGCAATATACCTCATTCAATGTAAAACTTGCAATTTAAAATACATCGGAGAGACTAAAAACCAGATTAGTACTAGAATAGGTCAACACATTTATAATATTAACAAACAAAAGGATAGACGCACACATTTAGTGCAACACTTCATAGAACATCACACACAACAAATGACAGTTACAGGTCTAGAAACTAATCATAATTGGAATACAATGCAACGACAAATAAGAGAGAGACACTGGATTCACAAACTAAATACAATTTACCCATTAGGACTCAATGAAAGATTTAAAACAAACACAAAAAAATCCCAGTAGTTGCCCTCAGACCTACCCACATTTAACTTCCTACACCCCAAAAAATTAAACTTCAATTTCAAGCAATTCGTTCAGCTCAATCACAACCCCCAATTTTACAAGTCAAAAAATAAATAATAAGTCGAATCCCAAACTTACTCCTTAACCCTAAATACAAAACTACAACCTACCCTCTACCCCTTAATGTAGTCCCAAAATGTAATCTAAAACTTAAAAACTTAGCCCCAAAACCCAACCCTAACCTAACCTCAGACCCAACCCCAAAAACCCAACAAGGCCATCAAACTTAATCTCCAACCCAAATTTTAGACCCAATCCCTAAACTTTATCACCTAATTCAATCTCACAATTTAATTAGGCCCTCAAACTTAACCCCGAAATTTAACTCCTAAAACTCAACCACAAAAATACAATTAGACTAATTAAACTCAACACCTAACCTTAACTTAAGACTCAAACCCCAAACTTAACCCTTAAACTCAACCCTAAAATACAATTACCCCACAATTTAACTAGGCACTCAAACCTACCCCTAAACCCAATCCCTAAACCTAACCCTTAAACTCAACCCCTAACCCTAACCCCAACCCTAACCCCAACCCTAACCCTAAATTTAACCCCTAAATTTAACCTCAAATATGAATAACCCATAATTTAATTAGGCCTTCAAGCTTAAACCTACCCCTGAACCTAAACCCTAAACCTATCCCTTAAACTTAACCCTTAAACTCAACCCTAAAATAACCCCAACCCTAACCCTATCCCTTAAACTTAACCCTTAAACTCAACCCTAAAATAACCCCAACCCTAACCCTAAAATATAATTAGCCCACAATTTAACTAGGCACTCAAACCAACCTCTAAACCCAATCCCTAAACCTAACCATTATTCAAATGTAACCCTCAATCCTATCCCCAATAATCAATTTCACAACTTATCCTTAAATTTATTCCCCATAACTTATTCCCCCAAAACAAAACCCAGACTCCCTTAAAAACCTAGGTAATAGACTTCCAGATTCCATAATTAAATTTTAATCCCAATTCCAAACATTCCCCTTACTTTTAAGACATATTCTTGTACATACAAACTTCACATCATTCAATTACACCACATCTCATCCCACTGAATTACCTTAACAAAACAGACTATAGAACGAATACTTTCGGATGCATCTTTTAAGGACACAACAATAGCCTCAACACCTGTGAGTGCCAGTGCACTTGAGGATGTCAGAGGAACCAAAGGTTTGATTCACCTGACAACCTCAATAACCTATTTTTTTAAACCTAACCCTAACCCTACCCCTAACCCTAACCCCTAACCCCTAACCCCTAACCCTAACCCCTAACCCCTAACCCCTAACCCTAACCCCTAACCCCTAACCCTAACCCTAACCCCTAACCCTAACCCTAACCCCTAACCCTAACCCGTTTCACCCTGAGGCCAGTTTTCTAAACCTGTGCTGTGTTGAGACCTTGTTGACCGAGTGCCATGATGGTGAAAAGCCTGGACGGCCTTCCTGGTGACAATGAGATACACAGTTGCGTCTAGGCAAGGTGTTCCCTGCTTCCATCGGCAAATATCCAGCCTGGGCAAATATTGTCTTCCGGAGGCAAGTCAAGCCAGGAACTCTGAGAGATGTTTCCATCCCCAATGTGCCACTTGTAAGAACTGTGTAAAAAGCGACAGAGAACGTGATCAGCAAAGAAACACAATTCTCCTGAGAACGACAATCATCGTGCCGATCGTAATCTCAGTGCATACCTGGATGCCCAACAAGCCAAGCCAGTGGTTCCCAAGCGTTGTAATGCCACGGCACACTTTGCTGAGACCAAAAACCTTCGCGGCGCACCAACATGAAAAAAAAAAAAAGGATTTACTAGGTATTGTCTCACCTGAATGGCAACAGGCTGCTAAAACTATTATCACACGCACATTGCATGTTAAAGTATGTCAGTAAGGGAGTAATTAAAAGGGCAAATGTGTGAAGTGCAAGGAGTGTCCTTTAGTGGTTAGGTAAAAAAGTACACAGACAAACTAAATAATCCCTTGATACAAATCATTTATTTAGTGCAGACAGACCAAGACCAGACACAATAAACTATTCGCAGTAAATATACATTCACAGCAAAATAGGTTCAGTTCACAATATCCTATAACAAGCTGTATTTAACGAAGTGGTTAAACGTTACAAAGGGCATTACAATTGTTGAAAAACAATAGCACACGGATCAAACATGCTATCCCCGCCGTTTTATTCGATTTGATTAGACGTTTCGCGACCGAAATGTTTTGTGTGCAGACTGAACGCACACCTGAGCCGAGCACGATCACAATACATATCCACAGTTAATCTAAGCAGTATCATATTGTAACCGTTTCGGTCTGTTATCAACCCATCCGGATCCAAAACCAGGAGTCAGACACCCTTTTCGGTGGACACGCTGTTGACTTCTCACAAGCACCATCTGCCTTCACAAAGGCAGCGCTAGCAGTGGAAAGAACGAAGAACTGCAGGAGAAACGCCGGGGCTATTTAGAGCCCGATTATTCAACACAGAGGGGGGAAACCAAAGCCAAATGAGACTTAGAGGAACAGGAGACATCCAACAACAGTGTAAAGATAAAAAGGAATTCACCATCTGTCCCTTTAATCAATTGCCTTGCAGTTCCACTGTGTAGCGTTATGTTGGGTGTATTTTGATAAGAGCATTTGGGCTCTGAGTTGAAGCACTGATCTAAAGAAGACCTCTCCACCCCCAAAGTTATCAGATTTCCTTTGCTCATCAGCTTGGAACTGGTTTGCATCAAAGTGACAGTTTTGGGGAGGATGGCACCGAGAAGAGGCCAAATAGGTTGAATCCTGCTATGAGATGTCTGGAGAAAGGGGCCTGTAGGTGATAAAAACTCTTTGAAGTGGACGAGAGCCGAAATCCCGACATAGAGCTACGAACCCGGGCCAACCGGCATTTCCAAAAGATGGCATGGATTGACATCAGTCATAAATCAAGCCCCCCTCCATTAGGACACTGGGGGCTGAAACCGAAATCCAATCTCAAGAACTCAAGAACCAATCCCCTATTGATCTGACAGACTATAAGGAACAGTGCACAGTCTCTCTCTCTCTCTCTCTCTCTTTCTCTCTCACCTGAACCAGTAACTCGCTGCCACAGCTCAAGCTGTAGCTCTGTTGCCCGAACCGGAACCAGAAACCAACCAAGTCTTTGCCGGCAACAGAAGAGTTAAACTGGGAGAAGGAGATTGAGCCGTACGAAGAATTCTATTCAAGGACTTTATTAAAGAAAGAACTTTACAGACTGTGCATGTCCGCCTGTGCCCACCTGATCAGTGGAGTTTTACAGCTGGACAATTGAGTAAGTCGAATGTATATGAAAGTGTTCAGTCATTTAAATAGCTATTTGAGTCTTAAGAAACTTGACCCTTGGAACAAACAGGGCCCTGCTTTCCTCAAAGACTTTGTCTTCAAGTAACTACGGTGGAACCCTGCTTACAAAGAAGATTTTGTGCACAACCTTGGAGCCTTCAAACCAGTGGAAAATCTGTTTGGAAAAGACTCTAATTTCGCGAAACCCCAAAATCCAGGTGCATCGACTGAGTGGAAGTTCTTGGACAAAGCCGAACCGCACTGCCTTTGTTCCAAACCACACGGACCATGTGCCGTGTGCTGTGATCTGAGCCCGAAGACAGAGAGGCCTCTCTGCGACGTAGTTCAGATAAGTTTAACAGTTTGGAGTTCATGATTCATGACATTTGAGAAATCAATTAGAAATGTTATTCTGTGATTCATAACCCTAGAATGTGTAATATCATTTAGTTTTCTTAAATATAAATGTGTGTTACATTAAACTGTTTTGTTGATAATTTTAGAAATAAAATCTGTCAACCCCGAGAAATATCTTCTCATTCCTGTTTAACTGTTTAGTCTGAAATTGACACAAGTCAATAGACGTTAGATTATTGGTGGCCCTGCCTATCCTTGATCATTGAATAATAATCAGTTAAGGGAAATTGTGGTAACAAGTAATGATAGGATCTTTCTCGGCACCTAAACGTAAATGAGACTGATATATATATATAACGAGAAGTTACCTGACATAAATACTAACCTGCGTAGTTATTTAATGTCTGACTAACAATACTAAGGAGAGACTCACCTTCGTCTTACTAACCGGTATTGTAGTTAATGTGTTTATAACCTTTTTTGTTTAACGATTTGTGTGTTATCAAATGCGATCCCATGGTCTTTGATTTGGTCACGGAAGTGATTTGTCTTTGATTTGTTGAAAACCACTGAGCCAAGCCACGGTGCTTTTTGGCTTTGCACTGCCACTGAGACTGCCAGGCGAAGACGGTGAGAAGCTTACCTTCGATAGCTCAGTTGGTAGAGCGGAGGACTGTAGGTTTCACGCAGCGGGCATCCTTAGGTCGCTGGTTCAATTCCGGCTCGAAGGAAGGTGTGATTATGGTTTGACATCGGTTTTGGACGAGCTCCCAAATGTCAAGCCATTGGAATTGCATGAGGACAAGGAGAAAACCCCGGAAATTCGGATTTGTTGTGGAGAACTCGCATTGCCCAAACATCTCATATGCATGTGACCCTTGTCACCCTGAGCCCAGTTTTCTAAACCGGCCAGAAAGCGGTCTGGAACAATCATGAAGCCAACACATTGTGAAGCACTTCACTGAAGCCCGGGTAGCTCAGCCGGTAGAGCATCAGACTTTTAATCTGAGGGTCCAGGGTTCGAGTCCCTGTTCGGGCGCCTTGTTGACCAAGGGCCATGATGGTGAAAAGCCTGGATGGCCTTCCAGGTGACAATAAAATATGCAGTTGCGTCTAGGCAAGGTGTCTGGTCCTCTTTGCTTCTTTCGGCAAATATCCAGCCTGGGCAAGTGTTGTCTTCCAGAGGCAAGTCAAGCCAGGAACTCTGAGAGATGTTTTTGCCGTTGACGACGTGTCACTTTAGAACAGCACAACATGCATCTCTACTTGACTTGGCACAATCTGTGAGGGTTGGACCAACACAACGTGTCCACACATTTGCAGGCGTCTTGAAATACTTGGAATGACCTGTGGCCCCATGCCATGCAGAAGTCCACAGCTATGCGTGTCAGCATGCTCTGCTCCTCATCCCCAATGTGCCACTTGTAAGAACTGTGTAAAAAGCGACAGAGACCAAAAACCTTCGCGGCGCACCAACATGAAAAAAAAAAAAAAGGATTTACTAGGTATTGTCTCACCTGAATGGCAACAGGCTGCTAAAACTATTATCACACGCACATTGCATGTTAAAGTATGTCAGTAAGGGAGTAATTAAAAGGGCAAATGTGTGAAGTGCAAGGAGTGGCCTTTAGTGGTTAGGTAAAAAAGTACACAGACAAACTAAATAATCCCTTGATACAAATAATTTATTTAGTGCAGACAGACCAAGACCAGACACAATAAACTATTCGCAGTAAATATAAATTCACAGCAAAATAGGTTCAGTTCACAATATCCTATAACAAGCTGTATTTAACGAAGTGGTTAAACGTTACAAAGGGCATTACAATTGTTGAAAAACAATAGCACACGGATCAAACATGCTATCCCCGCCGTTTTATTCGATTTGATTAGACGTTTCGCGACCGAAATGTTTTGTGTGCAGACTGAACGCACACCTGAGCCGAGCACGATCACAATACATATCCACAGTTAATCTAAGCAGTATCATATTGTAACCGTTTCGGTCTGTTATCAACCCATCCGGATCCAAAACCAGGAGTCAGACACCCTTTTCGGTGGACACGCTGTTGACTTCTCACAAGCACCATCTGCCTTCACAAAGGCAGCGCTAGCAGTGGAAAGAACGAAGAACTGCAGGAGAAACGCCGGGGCTATTTAGAGCCCGATTATTCAACACAGAGGGGGGAAACCAAAGCCAAATGAGACTTAGAGGAACAGGAGACATCCAACAACAGTGTAAAGATAAAAAGGAATTCACCATCTGTCCCTTTAATCAATTGCCTTGCAGTTCCACTGTGTAGCGTTATGTTGGGTGTATTTTGATAAGAGCATTTGGGCTCTGAGCTGAAGCACTGATCTAAAGAAGACCTCTCCACCCCCAAAGTTATCAGATTTCCTTTGCTCATCAGCTTGGAACTGGTTTGCATCAAAGTGACAGTTTTGGGGAGGATGGCACCGAGAAGAGGCCAAATAGGTTGAATCCTGCTATGAGATGTCTGGAGAAAGGGGCCTGTAGGTGATAAAAACTCTTTGAAGTGGACGAGAGCCGAAATCCCGACATAGGGCTACGAACCCGGGCCAACCGGCATTTCCAAAAGATGGCATGGATTGACATCAGTCATAAATCAAGCCCCCCTCCAATAGGACACTGGGGGCTGAAACCGAAATCCAATCTCAAGAACTCAAGAACCAATCACCTATTGATCTGACAGACTATAAGGAACAGTGCACAGTCTATCTCTCTCTCTCTCTCTCTTTCTCTCTCACCTGAACCAGTAACTCGCTGCCACAGCTCAAGCTGTAGCTCTGTTCCCCGAACCGGAACCAGAAACCAACCAAGTCTTTGCCGGCAACAGAAGAGTTAAACTGGGAGAAGGAGATTGAGCCGTACGAAGAATTCTATTAAAGGACTTTATGAAAGAAAGAACTTTACAGACTGTGCATGTCCGCCTGTGCCCACCTGATCAGTGGAGTTTTACAGCTGGACAATTGAGTAAGTCGAATGTATATGAAAGTGTTCAGTCATTTAAATAGCTATTTGAGTCTTAAGAAACTTGACCCTTGGAACAAACAGGGCCCTGCTTTCCTCAAAGACTTTGTCTTCAAGTAACTACGGTGGAACCCTGCTTACAAAGAAGATTTTGTGCACAACCTTGGAGCCTTCAAACCAGTGGAAAATCTGTTTGGAAAAGACTCTAATTTCGCGAAACCCCAACTTCCAGGTGCATCGACTGAGTGGAAGTTCTTGGACAAAGCCGAACCGCACTGCCTTTGTTCCAAACTACACGGACCATGTGCCGTGTGCTGTGATCTGAGCCCGAAGACAGAGAGGCCTCTCTGCGACGAAGTTCAGATAAGTTTAACAGTTTGGAGTTCATGATTCATGACATTTGAGAAATCAATTAGAAATGTTATTCTGTGATTCATAACTCTAGAATGTGTAATATCATTTAGTTTTCTTAAATATAAATGTGTGTTACATTAAACTGTTTTGTTGATAATTTTAGAAATAAAATCTGTCAACCCCGAGAAATATCTTCTCATTCCTGTTTAACTGTTTAGTCTGAAATTGACACAAGTCAATAGACGTTAGATTATTGGTGGCCCTGCCTATCCTTGATCATTGAATAATAATCAGTTAAGGGAAATTGTGGTAACAAGTAATGATAGGATCTTTCTCGGCACCTAAACGTAAATGAGACTGATATATATATATAACGAGAAGTTACCTGACATAAATACTAACCTGCGTAGTTATTTAATGTCTGACTAACAATACTAAGGAGAGACTCACCTTCGTCTTACTAACCGGTATTGTAGTTAATGTGTTTATAACCTTTTTTGTTTAACGATTTGTGTGTTATCATATGCGATCCCATGGTCTTTGATTTGGTCACGGAAGTGATTTGTCTTTGATTTGTTGATCTAGAGTTGAATTTTAATTAGCTTTTCCCTTTTGTATAATTAGTGTAGTGCTACATTTAGTCTTTGTTTTTGAATAAATTTAACAATTTATATCTTTGGAATTGGTGTCTGTGTCCAATTATTACAGAAATTGAGTTCTACAAGATTCCAGGATTCGTGATAAGGTGATACTATAAATTCACTTCTTAAATTGAAATTTATAAGTGTACCTTACGATACAACTGATAGCACTGCAACTCAGTGTAGGTGTGCGTTCAGTCCGGCAAACACAACACTTCAGTTATGAAAAGCTTTCTACAGGTGATGTATAAATGTAATATTTTCACACATTTGAATAAGTTTGATTTGATACAAGATTTATGAAGTTGACCAAACAAAATGACATAATATTTTTCAGGGGATAAAAATCTCACGACACAATTGGGTAGTCCTTACTGCACACGGGTTGAAAACCACTGAGCCAAGCCACGGTGCTTTTTGGCTTTGCACTGCCACTGAGACTGCCAGGCGAAGACGGTGAGTAGCTAACCTTCGATAGCTCGGGGGACTGTAGGTTTCAGGCAGCGGGCATCCTTAGGTCGCTGGTTCAATTCTGGCTCGAAGGAAGGTGTGATTATGGTTTGACATCGGTTTTGGACGAGCTCCCAAAGGTCAAGCCATTGGAATTGCATGAGTACAAGGAGAAAACACAGGAAATTCGGATTTGTTGTGGAGAACTCGCATTGCCCAAACATCTCATATGCATGTGACCTTTGTCACCCTGAGCCCAGTTTTCTAAACTGGCCAGAAAGCGGTCTGGAAAAATCATGAAGCCAACACATTGTGATGCACTTCACTGAAGCCCAGGTAGCTCAGCTGTTAGAGCATCAGACTTTTAATCTGAGGGTCCAGGGTTCAAGTCCCTGTTCGTGTGCCTTGTTGACTGAGGGCCATGATGGTGAAAAGCCTGGATGGCCTTCCAGGTGACAATATGCAGTTGCATCTAGGCAAGGTGTCTAGTCCTCTTTGCTTCTTTCAGCAAATATCCAGCCTGGGCAAGTGTTGTCTTCCAGAGGCAAGTCAAGCCAGGAACTCTGAGAGATGTTTTTGCCGTTGACGACGTGTCACTTTAGAACAGCACAACATGCATCTCTACTTGACTTGGCACAATCTGTGAGCGTTGGGCCAACACAACGTGTCCACACATTTGCAGGCGTCTTGAAATACTTGGAATGACCTGTGGCCCCATGCCATGCAGAAGTCCACAGCTATGCGTGTCAGCATGCTCTGCTCCTCATCCCCAATGTGCCACTTGTAAGAACTGTGTAAAAAGCGACAGAGAACGTGATCAGCAAAGAAACACAATTCTCCTGAGAACGACAATCATCGTGCCGATCGTAATCTCAGTGCATACCTGGATGCCCAACAAGCCAAGCCAGTGGTTCCCAAGCGTTGTAATGCCACGGCACACTTTGCTGAGACCAAAAACCTTCGCGGCGCACCAACATGAAAAAAAAAAAAAGGATTTACTAGGTATTGTCTCACCTGAATGGCAACAGGCTGCTAAAACTATTATCACACGCACATTGCATGTTAAAGTATGTCAGTAAGGGAGTAATTAAAAGGGCAAATGTGTGAAGTGCAAGGAGTGGCCTTTAGTGGTTAGGTAAAAAAGTACACAGACAAACTAAATAATCCCTTGATACAAATAATTTATTTAGTGCAGACAGACCAAGACCAGACACAATAAACTATTCGCAGTAAATATAAATTCACAGCAAAATAGGTTCAGTTCACAATATCCTATAACAAGCTGTACTTAACGAAGTGGTTAAACGTTACAAAGGGCATTACAATTGTTGAAAAACAATAGCACACGGATCAAACATGCTATCCCCGCCGTTTTATTCGATTTGATTAGACGTTTCGCGACCGAAATGTTTTGTGTGCAGACTGAACGCACACCTGAGCCGAGCACGATCACAATACATATCCACAGTTAATCTAAGCAGTATCATATTGTAACCGTTTCGGTCTGTTATCAACCCATCCGGATCCAAAACCAGGAGTCAGACACCCTTTTCGGTGGACACGCTGTTGACTTCTCACAAGCACCATCTGCCTTCACAAAGGCAGCGCTAGCAGTGGAAAGAACGAAGAACTGCAGGAGAAACGCCGGGGCTATTTAGAGCCCGATTATTCAACACAGAGGGGGGAAACCAAAGCCAAATGAGACTTAGAGGAACAGGAGACATCCAACAACAGTGTAAAGATAAAAAGGAATTCACCATCTGTCCCTTTAATCAATTGCCTTGCAGTTCCACTGTGTAGCGTTATGTTGGGTGTATTTTGATAAGAGCATTTGGGCTCTGAGCTGAAGCACTGATCTAAAGAAGACCTCTCCACCCCCAAAGTTATCAGATTTCCTTTGCTCGTCAGCTTGGAACTGGTTTGCATCAAAGTGACAGTTTTGGGGAGGATGGCACTGAGAAGAGGCCAAATAGGTTGAATCCTGCAATGAGATGTCTGGAGAAAGGGGCCTGTAGGTGATAAAATCTCTTTGAAGTGGACGAGAGCCGAAATCCCGACATAGAGCTACGAACCCGGGCCAACCGGCATTTCCAAAAGATGGCATGGATTGACATCAGTCATAAATCAAGCCCCCCTCCATTAGGACACTGGGGGCTGAAACCGAAATCCAATCTCAAGAACTGAAGAACCAATCACCTATTGATCTGACAGACTATAAGGAACAGTGCACAGTCTCTCTCTCTCTCTCTCTCTCTTTCTCTCTCACCTGAACCAGTAACTCGCTGCCACAGCTCAAGCTGTAGCTCTGTTGCCCGAACCGGAACCAGAAACCAACCAAGTCTTTGCCGGCAACAGAAGAGTTAAAGTGGGAGAAGGAGATTGAGCCGTACGAAGAATTCTATTAAAGGACTTTATTAAAGAAAGAACTTTACAGACTGTGCATGTCCGCCTGTGCCCACCTGATCAGTGGAGTTTTACAGCTGGACAATTGAGTAAGTCGAATGTATATGAAAGTGTTCAGTCATTTAAATAGCTATTTGAGTCTTAAGAAACTTGACCCTTGGAACAAACAGGGCCCTGCTTTCCTCAAAGACTTTGTCTTCAAGTAACTACGGTGGAACCCTGCTTACAAAGAAGATTTTGTGCACAACCTTGGAGCCTTCAAACCAGTGGAAAATCTGTTTGGAAAAGACTCTAATTTCGCGAAACCCCAAAATCCAGGTGCATCGACTGAGTGGAAGTTCTTGGACAAAGCCGAACCGCACTGCCTTTGTTCCAAACCACACGGACCATGTGCCGTGTGCTGTGATCTGAGCCCGAAGACAGAGAGGCCTCTCTGCGACGAAGTTCAGATAAGTTCAACAGTTTGGAGTTCATGATTCATGACATTTGAGAAATCAATTAGAAATGTTATTCTGTGATTCATAACTCTAGAATGTGTAATATCATTTAGTTTTCTTAAATATAAATGTGTGTTACATTAAACTGTTTTGTTGATAATTTTAGAAATAAAATCTGTCAACCCCGAGAAATATCTTCTCATTCCTGTTTAACTGTTTAGTCTGAAATTGACACAAGTCAATAGACGTTAGATTATTGGTGGCCCTGCCTATCCTTGATCATTGAATAATAATCAGTTAAGGGAAATTGTGGTAACAAGTAATGATAGGATCTTTCTCGGCACCTAAACGTAAATGAGACTGATATATATATATAACGAGAAGTTACCTGACATAAATACTAACCTGCGTAGTTATTTAATGTCTGACTAACAATACTAACGAGAGACTCACCTTCGTCTTACTAACCGGTATTGTAGTTAATGTGTTTATAACCTTTTTTGTTTAACGATTTGTGTGTTATCATATGCGATCCCATGGTCTTTGATTTGGTCACGGAAGTGATTTGTCTTTGATTTGTTGATCTAGAGTTGAATTTTAATTAGCTTTTCCCTTTTGTATAATTAGTGTAGTGCTACATTTAGTCTTTGTTTTTGAATAAATTTAACAATTTATATCTTTGGAATTGGTGTCTGTGTCCAATTATTACAGAAATTGAGTTCTACAAGATTCCAGGATTCGTGATAAGGTGATACTATAAATTCACTTCTTAAATTGAAATTTATAAGTGTACCTTACGATACAACTGATAGCACTGCAACTCAGTGTAGGTGTGCGTTCAGTCCGGCAAACACAACATTTCAGTTATGAAACGCTTTCTACAGGTGATGTATAAATGTAATATTTTCACACATTTGAATAAGTTTGATTTGATACAAGATTTATGAAGTTGACCAAACAAAATGACATAATATTTTTCAGGGGATAAAAATCTCACGACACAATTGGGTAGTCCTCACGGCACACGGGTTGAAAACCACTGAGCCAATCCACGGTGCTTCTTGGCTTTGCACTGCCACTGAGACTGCCAGGCGAAGACGGTGATAAGCTTACCTTCGATAGCTCAGTTGGTAGAGCGGAGGACTGTAGGTTTCTGGCAGCGGGCATCCTTAGGTCGCTGGTTCAATTCCGGCTCGAAGGAAGGCGTGATTATGGTTTGACATCGGTTTTGGACGAGCTCCCAAATGTCAAGCCATTGGAATTGCATGAGGACAAGGAGAAAACCCCGGAAATTCGGATTTGTTGTGGAGAACTCGCATTGCCCAAACATCTCATATGCATGTGACCCTTGTCACCCTCAGCCCAGTTTTCTAAACCGGCCAGAAAGCGGTCTGGAACAATCATGAAGCCAACACATTGTGAAGCACTTCACTGAAGCCCGGGTAGCTCAGCCGGTAGCGCATCAGACTTTTAATCTGAGGGTCCAGGGTTTGAGTCCCTGTTCGGGCGCCTTGTTGACCAAGGGCCATGATGGTGAAAAGCCTGGATGGCCTTCCAGGTGACAATAAAATATGCAGTTGCGTCTAGGCAAGTTGTCTAGTCCTCTTTGCTTCTTTTGGCAAATATCCAGCCTGGGCAAGTGTTGTCTTCCAGAGGCAAGTCAAGCCAGGAACTCTGAGAGATGTTTTTGCCGTTGACGACGTGTCACTTTAGAACAGCACAACATGCATCTCTACTTGACTTGGCACAATCTGTGAGGGTTGGGCCAACACAACGTGTCCACACATTTGCAGGCGTCTTGAAATACTTGGAATGACCTGTGGCCCCATGCCATGCAGAAGTCCACAGCTATGCGTGTCAGCATGCTCTGCTCCTCATCCCCAATGTGCCACTTGTAAGAACTGTGTAAAAAGCGACAGAGACCAAAAACCTTCGCGGCGCACCAACATGAAAAAAAAAAAAAAGGATTTACTAGGTATTGTCTCACCTGAATGGCAACAGGCTGCTAAAACTATTATCACACGCACATTGCATGTTAAAGTATGTCAGTAAGGGATTAATTAAAAGGGCAAATGTGTGAAGTGCAAGGAGTGGCCTTTAGTGGTTAGGTAAAAAAGTACACAGACAAACTAAATAATCCCTTGATATAAATCATTTATTTAGTGCAGACAGACCAAGACCAGACACAATAAACTATTCGCAGTAAATATAAATTCACAGCAAAATAGGTTCAGTTCACAATATCCTATAACGAGCTGTATTTAACGAAGTGGTTAAACGTTACAAAGGGCATTACAATTGTTGAAAAACAATAGCACACGGATAAAATATGCTATCCCCGCCGTTTTATTCGATTTGATTAGACGTTTCGCGACCGAAATGTTTTGTGTGCAGACTGAACGCACACCTGAGCCGAGCACGATCACAATACATATCCACAGTTAATCTAAGCAGTATCATATTGTAACCGTTTCGATCTGTTATCAACCCATCCGGATCCAAAACCAGGAGTCAGACACCCTTTTCGGTGGACACGCTGTTGACTTCTCACAAGCACCATCTGCCTTCACAAAGGCAGCGCTAGCAGTGGAAAGAACGAAGAACTGCAGGAGAAACGCCGGGGCTATTTAGAGCCCGATTATTCAACACAGAGGGGGGAAACCAAAGCCAAATGAGACTTAGAGGAACAGGAGACATCCAACAACAGTGTAAAGATAAAAAGGAATTCACCATCTGTCCCTTTAATCAATTGCCTTGCAGTTCCACTGTGTAGCGTTATGTTGGGTGTATTTTGATAAGAGCATTTGGGCTCTGAGCTGAAGCACTGATCTAAAGAAGACCTCTCCACCCCCAAAGTTATCAGATTTCCTTTGCTCATCAGCTTGGAACTGGTTTGCATCAAAGTGACAGTTTTGGGGAGGATGGCACCGAGAAGAGGCCAAATAGGTTGAATCCTGCAATGAGATGTCTGGAGAAAGGGGCCTGTAGGTGATAAAATCTCTTTGAAGTGGACGAGAGCCGAAATCCCGACATAGAGCTACGAACCCGGGCCAACCGGCATTTCCAAAATAAAACGGCGGGGATAGCATATTTTATCCGTGTGCTATTGTTTTTCAACAATTGTAATGCCATTTGTAACGTTTAACCACTTCGTTAAATACAGCTCGTTATAGGATATTGTGAACTGAACCTATTTTGCTGTGAATTTATATTTACTGCGAATAGTTTATTGTGTCTGGTCTTGGTCTGTCTGCACTAAATAAATGATTTATATCAAGGGATTATTTAGTTTGTCTGTGTACTTTTTTACCTAACCACTGAAGGCCACTCCTTGCACTTCACACATTTGCCCTTTTAATTACTCCCTTACTGACATACTTTAACATGCAATGTGCGTGTGATAATAGTTTTAGCAGCCTGTTGCCATTCAGGTGAGACAATACCTAGTAAATTCTTTTTTTTTTTTTCATGTTGGTGCGCCGCAAAGGTTTTTGGTCTCAGCAAAGTGTGCCGTGGCATTACAACGCTTGGGAACCACTGGCTTGGCTTGTTGGGCATCCAGGTATGCACTGAGATTACGATCGGCACGATGATTGTCATTCTCAGGAGAATTGTGTTTCTTTGCTGATCACGTTCTCTGTCGCTTTTTACACAGTTCTTACAAGTGGCACATTGGGGATGAGGAGCAGAGCATGCTGACACGCATAGCTGTGGACTTCTGCATGGCATGGGGCCACAGGTCAGTTCTTGAGACTGAACGCACACCTACACTGAGTTGCAGTGCTATCAGTTGTATCGTAAGGTACACTTATAAATTTCAATTTAAGAAGTGAATTTATAGTATCACCTTATCACGAATCCTGGAATCTTGTAGAACTCAATTTCTGTAATAATTGGACACAGACACCAATTCCAAAGATATAAATTGTTAAATTTATTCAAAAACAAAGACTAAATGTAGCACTACACTAATTATACAAAAGGGAAAAGCTAATTAAAATTCAACTCTAGATCAACAAATCAAAGACAAATCACTTCCGTGACCAAATCAAAGACCATGGGATCGCATATGATAACACACAAATCGTTAAACAAAAAAGGTTATAAACACATTAACTACAATACCGGTTAGTAAGACGAAGGTGAGTCTCTCGTTAGTATTGTTAGTCAGACATTAAATAACTACGCAGGTTTGTATTTATGTCAGGTAACTTCTCGTTATATATATATATCAGTCTCATTTACGTTTAGGTGCCGAGAAAGATCCTATCATTACTTGTTACCACAATTTCCCTTAACTGATTATTATTCAATGATCAAGGATAGGCAGGGCCACCAATAATCTAACGTCTATTGACTTGTGTCAATTTCAGACTAAACAGTTAAACAGGAATGAGAAGATATTTCTCGGGGTTGACAGATTTTATTTCTAAAATTATCAACAAAACAGTTTAATGTAACACACATTTATATTTAAGAAAACTAAATGATATTACACATTCTAGAGTTATGAATCACAGAATAACATTTCTAATTGATTTCTCAAATGTCATGAATCATGAACTCCAAACTGTTGAACTTATCTGAACTTCGTCGCAGAGAGGCCTCTCTGTCTTCGGGCTCAGATCACAGCACACGGCACATGGTCCGTGTGGTTTGGAACAAAGGCAGTGCGGTTCGGCTTTGTCCAAGAACTTCCACTCAGTCGATGCACCTGGATTTTGGGGTTTCGCGAAATTAGAGTCTTTTCCAAACAGATTTTCCACTGGTTTGAAGGCTCCAAGGTTGTGCACAAAATCTTCTTTGTAAGCAGGGTTCCACCGTAGTTACTTGAAGACAAAGTCTTTGAGGAAAGCAGGGCCCTGTTTGTTCCAAGAGTCAAGATTCTTAAGACTCAAATAGCTATTTAAATGACTGAACACTTTCATATACATTCGACTTACTCAATTGTCCAGCTGTAAAACTCCACTGATCAGGTGGGCACAGGCGGACATGCACAGTCTGTAAAGTTCATTCTTTAATAAAGTCCTTTAATAGAATTCTTCGTACGGCTCAATCTCCTTCTCCCAGTTTAACTCTTCTGTTGCCGGCAAAGACTTGGTTGGTTTCTGGTTCCGGTTCGGGCAACAGAGCTACAGCTTGAGCTGTGGCAGCGAGTTACTGGTTCAGGTGAGAGAGAAAGAGAGAGAGAGAGAGAGAGAGACTGTGCACTGTTCCATATAGTCTGTCAGATCAATAGGTGATTGGTTCTTCAGTTCTTGAGATTGGATTTCGGTTTCAGCCCCCAGTGTCCTAATGGAGGGGGGCTTGATTTATGACTGATGTCAATCCATGCCATCTTTTGGAAATGCCGGTTGGCCCGGGTTCGTAGCTCTATGTCGGGATTTCGGCTCTCGTCCACTTCAAAGAGATTTTATCACCTACAGGCCCCTTTCTCCAGACATCTCATTGCAGGATTCAACCTATTTGGCCTCTTCTCAGTGCCATCCTCCCCAAAACTGTCACTTTGATGCAAACCAGTTCCAAGCTGACGAGCAAAGGAAATCTGATAACTTTGGGGGTGGAGAGGTCTTCTTTAGATCAGTGCTTCAGCTCAGAGCCCAAATGCTCTTATCAAAATACACCCAACATAACGCTACACAGTGGATCTGCAAGGCAATTGATTAAAGGGACAGATGGTGAATTCCTTTTTATCTTTACACTGTTGTTGGATGTCTCCTGTTCCTCTAAGTCTCATTTGGCTTTGGTTTCCCCCCTCTGTGTTGAATAATCGGGCTCTAAATAGCCCCGGCGTTTCTCCTGCAGTTCTTCGTTCTTTCCACTGCTAGCGCTGCCTTTGTGAAGGCAGATGGTGCTTGTGAGAAGTCAACAGCGTGTCCACCGAAAAGGGTGTCTGACTCCTGGTTTTGGATCCGGATGGGTTGATAACAGACCGAAACGGTTACAATATGATACTGCTTAGATTAACTGTGGATATGTATTGTGATCGTGCTCGGCTCAGGTGTGCGTTCAGTCTGCACACAAAACATTTCGGTCGCGAAACGTCTAATCAAATCGAATAAAACGGCGGGGATAGCATGTTTGATCCGTGTGCTATTGTTTTTCAACAATTGTAATGCCCTTTGTAACGTTTAACCACTTCGTTAAATACAGCTTGTTATAGGATATTGTGAACTGAACCTATTTTGCTGTGAATTTATATTTACTGCGAATAGTTTATTGTGTCTGGTCTTGGTCTGTCTGCACTAAATAAATCATTTGTATCAAGGGATTATTTAGTTTGTCTGTGTACTTTTTTACCTAACCACTAAAGGCCACTCCTTGCACTTCACACATTTGCCCTTTTAATTACTCCCTTACTGACATACTTTAACATGCAATGTGCGTGTGATAATAGTTTTAGCAGCCTGTTGCCATTCAGGTGAGACAATACCTAGTAAATCCTTTTTTTTTTTTTTCATGTTGGTGCGCCGCGAAGGTTTTTGGTCTCTGTCGCTTTTTACACAGTTCTTACAAGTGGCACATTGGGGATGAGGAGCAGAGCATGCTGACACGCATAGCTGTGGACTTCTGCATGGCATGGGGCCACAGGTCATTCCAAGTATTTCAAGACGCCTGCAAATGTGTGGACACGTTGTGTTGGCCCAACCCTCACAGATTGTGCCAAGTCAAGTAGAGATGCATGTTGTGCTGTTCTAAAGTGACACGTCGTCAACGGCAAAAACATCTCTCAGAGTTCCTGGCTTGACTTGCCTCTGGAAGACAACACTTGCCCAGGCTGGATATTTGCCAAAAGAAGCAAAAAGGACTAGACAACTTGCCTAGACGCAACTGCATATTTTATTGTCACCTGGAAGGCCATCCAGGCTTTTCACCATCATGGCCCTTGGTCAACAAGGCGCCCGAACAGGGACTCAAACCCTGGACCCTCAGATTAAAAGTCTGATGCTCTAACGGCTGAGCTACCCGGGCTTCAGTGAAGTGCTTCACAATGTGTTGGCTTCATGATTGTTCCAGACCGCTTTCTGGCCGGTTTAGAAAACTGGGCTCAGGGTGACAAGGGTCACATGCATATGAGATGTTTGGGCAATGCGAGTTCTCCACAACAAATCCGAATTTCCGGGGTTTTCTCCTTGTCCTCATGCAAATCCAATGGCTTGACATTTGGGAGCTCGTCCAAAACCGTTGTCAAACCATAATCACGCCTTCCTTCGAGCCGGAATTGAACCAGCGACCTAAGGATGCCCGCTGCCTGAAACCTACAGTCCTCTGCTCTACCAACTGAGCTATCGAAGGTAAGCTTCTCTCTGTCTTCGCCTGGCAGTCTCAGTGGCAGTGCAAAGCCAAGAAGCACCGTGGCTTGGCTCAGTGGTTTTCAACCCGTGTGCCGTGAGGACTACCCAATTGTGTCGTGAGATTTTTATTCCCTGAAAAATATTATGTCATTTTGTTTGGTCAACTTCATAAATCTTGTATCAAATCAAACTTATTCAAATGTGTGAAAATATTACATTTATACATCACCTGTAGAAAGCGTTTCATAACTGAAATGTTGTGTTTGCCGGACTGAACGCACACCTACACTGAGTTGCAGTGCTATCAGTTGTATCGTAAGGTACACTTATAAATTTCAATTTAAGAAGTGAATTTATAGTATCACCTTATCACGAATCCTGGAATCTTGTAGAACTCAATTTCTGTAATAATTAGACACAGACACCAATTCCAAAGATATAAATTGTTAAATTTATTCAAAAACATAAACTAAATGTAGCACTACACTAATTATACAAAAGGGAAAAGCTAATTAAAATTCAACTCTAGATCAACAAATCAAAGACAAATCACTTCCGTGACCAAATCAAAGACCATGGGATCGCATATGATAACACACAAATCGTTAAACAAAAAAGGTTATAAACACATTAACTACAATACCGGTTAGTAAGACGAAGGTGAGTCTCTCCTTAGTATTGTTAGTCAGACATTAAATAACTACGCAGGTTAGTATTTATGTCAGGTAACTTCTCGTTATATATATATATCAGTCTCATTTACGTTTAGGTGCCGAGAAAGATCCTATCATTACTTGTTACCACAATTTCCCTTAACTGATTATTATTCAATGATCAAGGATAGGCAGGGCCACCAATAATCTAACGTCTATTGACTTGTGTCAATTTCAGACTAAACAGTTAAACAGGAATGAGAAGATATTTCTCGGGGTTGACAGATTTTATTTCTAAAATTATCAACAAAACAGTTTAATGTAACACACATTTATATTTAAGAAAACTAAATGATATTACACATTCTAGAGTTATGAATCACAGAATAACATTTCTAATTGATTTCTCAAATGTCATGAATCATGAACTCCAAACTGTTAAACTTATCTGAACTTCGTCGCAGAGAGGCCTCTCTGTCTTCGGGCTCAGATCACAGCACACGGCACATGGTCCGTGTGGTTTGGAACAAAGGCAGTGCGGTTCGGCTTTTTCCAAGAACTTCCACTCAGTCGATGCACCTGGATTTTGGGGTTTCGCGAAATTAGAGTCTTTTCCAAACAGATTTTCCACTGGTTTGAAGGCTCCAAGGTTGTGCACAAAATCTTCTTTGTAAGCAGGGTTCCACCGTAGTTACTTGAAGACAAAGTCTTTGAGGAAAGCAGGGCCCTGTTTGTTCCAAGGGTCAAGTTTCTTAAGACTCAAATAGCTATTTAAATGACTGAACACTTTCATATACATTCGACTTACTCAATTGTCCAGCTGTAAAACTCCACTGATCAGGTGGGCACAGGCGGACATGCACAGTCTGTAAAGTTCTTCCTTTAATAAAGTCCTTTAATAGAATTCTTCGTACGGCTCAATCTCCTTCTCCCAGTTTAACTCTTCTGTTGCCAGCAAAGACTTGGTTGGTTTCTGGTTCCGGTTCGGGCAACAGAGCTACAGCTTGAGCTGTGGCAGCGAGTTACTGGTTCAGGTGAGAGAGAAAGAGAGAGAGAGAGAGAGAGAGACTGTGCACTGTTCCTTATAGTCTGTCAGATCAATAGGTGATTGGTTCTTCAGTTCTTGAGATTGGATTTCGGTTTCAGCCCCCAGTGTCCTAATGGAGGGGGGCTTGATTTATGACTGATGTCAATCCATGCCATCTTTTGGAAATGCCGGTTGGCTCGGGTTCGTAGCTCTATGTCGGGATTTCGGCTCTCGTCCACTTCAAAGAGATTTTATCACCTACAGGCCCCTTTCTCCAGACATCTCATTGCAGGATTCAACCTATTTGGCCTCTTCTCGGTGCCATCCTCCCCAAAACTGTCACTTTGATGCAAACCAGTTCCAAGCTGATGAGCAAAGGAAATCTGATAACTTTGGGGGTGGAGAGGTCTTCTTTAGATCAGTGCTTCAGCTCAGAGCCCAAATGCTCTTATCAAAATACACCCAACATAACGCTACACAGTGGAACTGCAAGGCAATTGATTAAAGGGACAGATGGTGAATTCCTTTTTATCTTTACACTGTTGTTGGATGTCTCCTGTTCCTCTAAGTCTCATTTGGCTTTGGTTTCCCCCCTCTGTGTTGAATAATCGGGCTCTAAATAGCCCCGGCGTTTCTCCTGCAGTTCTTCGTTCTTTCCACTGCTAGCGCTGCCTTTGTGAAGGCAGATGGTGCTTGTGAGAAGTCAACAGCGTGTCCACCGAAAAGGGTGTCTGACTCCTGGTTTTGGATCCGGATGGGTTGATAACAGACCGAAACGGTTACAATATGATACTGCTTAGATTAACTGTGGATATGTATTGTGATCGTGCTCGGCTCAGGTGTGCGTTCAGTCTGCACACAAAACATTTCGGTCGCGAAACGTCTAATCAAATCGAATAAAACGGCGGGGATAGCATGTTTGATCCGTGTGCTATTGTATTTCAACAATTGTAATGCCCTTTGTAACGTTTAACCACTTCGTTAAATACAGCTTGTTATAGGATATTGTGAACTGAACCTATTTTGCTGTGAATTTATATTTACTGTGAATAGTTTATTGTGTCTGGTCTTGGTCTGTCTGCACTAAATAAATCATTTGTATCAAGGGATTATTTAGTTTGTCTGTGTACTTTTTTACCTAACCACTAAAGGCCACTCCTTGCACTTCACACATTTGCCCTTTTAATTACTCCCTTACTGACATACTTTAACATGCAATGTGCGTGTGATAATAGTTTTAGCAGCCTGTTGCCATTCAGGTGAGACAATACCTAGTAAATCCTTTTTTTTTTTTTCATGTTGGTGCGCCGCGAAGGTTTTTGGTCTCAGCAAAGTGTGCCGTGGCATTACAACGCTTGGGAACCACTGGCTTGGCTTGTTGGGCATCCAGGTATGCACTGAGATTACGATCGGCACGATGATTGTCATTCTCAGGAGAATTGTGTTTCTTTGCTGATCACGTTCTCTGTCGCTTTTTACACAGTTCTTACAAGTGGCACGTTGGGGATGAGGAGCAGAGCATGCTGACACGCATAGCTGTGGACTTCTGCATGGCATGGGGCCACAGGTCAGTTCTTGAGACTGAACGCACACCTACACTGAGTTGCAGTGCTATCAGTTGTATCGTAAGGTACACTTATAAATTTCAATTTAAGAAGTGAATTTATAGTATCACCTTATCACGAATCCTGGAATCTTGTAGAACTCAATTTCTGTAATAATTGGACACAGACACCAATTCCAAAGATATAAATTGTTAAATTTATTCAAAAACAAAGACTAAATGTAGCACTACACTAATTATACAAAAGGGAAAAGCTAATTAAAATTCAACTCTAGATCAACAAATCAAAGACAAATCACTTCCGTGACCAAATCAAAGACCATGGGATCGCATATGATAACACACAAATCGTTTAACAAAAAAGGTTATAAACACATTAACTACAATACCGGTTAGTAAGACGAAGGTGAGTCTCTCGTTAGTATTGTTAGTCAGACATTAAATAACTACGCAGGTTAGTATTTATGTCAGGTAACTTCTCGTTATATATATATATCAGTCTCATTTACGTTTAGGTGACGAGAAAGATCCTATCATTACTTGTTACCACAATTTCCCTTAACTGATTATTATTTAATGATCAAGTATAGGCAGGGCCACCAATAAACTAACGTCTATTGACTTGTGTCAATTTCAGACTAAACAGTTAAACAGGAATGAGAAGATATTTCTCGGAGTTGACAGATTTTATTTCTAAAATTATCAACAAAACAGTTTAATGTAACACACATTTATATTTAAGAAAACTAAATGATATTACACATTCTAGAGTTATGAATCACAGAATAACATTTCTAATTGATTTCTCAAATGTCATGAATCATGAACTCCAAACTGTTAAACTTATCTGAACTTCGTCGCAGAGAGGCCTCTCTGTCTTCGGGCTCAGATCACAGCACACGGCACATGGTCCGTGTGGTTTGGAACAAAGGCAGTGCGGTTCGGCTTTGTCCAAGAACTTCCACTCAGTCGATGCACCTGGATTTTGGGGTTTCGCGAAATTAGAGTCTTTTCCAAACAGATTTTCCACTGGTTTGAAGGCTCCAAGGTTGTGCACAAAATCTTCTTTGTAAGCAGGGTTCCACCGTAGTTACTTGAAGACAAAGTCTTTGAGGAAAGCAGGGCCCTGTTTGTTCCAAGGGTCAAGTTTCTTAAGACTCAAATAGCTATTTAAATGACTGAACACTTTCATATACATTCGACTTACTCAATTGTCCAGCTGTAAAACTCCACTGATCAGGTGGGCACAGGCGGTAATGCACAGTCTGTAAAGTTCTTTCTTTAATAAAGTCCTTAAATAGAATTCTTCGTACGGCTCAATCTCCTTCTCCCAGTTTAACTCTTCTGTTGCCGGCAAAGACTTGGTTGGTTTCTGGTTCCGGTTCGGGCAACAGAGCTACAGCTTGAGCTGTGGCTGCGAGTTACTGGTTCAGGTGAGAGAGAAAGAGAGAGAGAGAGAGAGAGAGAGACTGTGCACTGTTCCTTATAGTCTGTCAGATCAATAGGTGATTGGTTCTTGAGTTCTTGAGATTGAATTTCGGTTTCAGCCCCCAGTGTCCTAATGGAGGGGGGCTTGATTTATGACTGATGTCAATCCATGCCATCTTTTGGAAATGCCGGTTGGCCCGGGTTCGTAGCTCTATGTCGGGATTTCGGCTCTCGTCCACTTCAAAGAGTTTTTATCACCTACAGGCCCCTTTCTCCAGACATCTCATAACAGGATTCAACCTATTTGGCCTCTTCTCGGTGCCATCCTCCCCAAAACTGTCACTTTGATGCAAACCAGTTCCAAGCTGATGAGCAAAGGAAATCTGATAACTTTGGGGGTGGAGAGGTCTTCTTTAGATCAGTGCTTCAGCTCAGAGCCCAAATGCTCTTATCAAAATAAACCCAACATAACGCTACACAGTGGAACTGCAAGGCAATTGATTAAAGGGACAGATGGTGAATTCCTTTTTATCTTTACACTGTTGTTGGATGTCTCCTGTTCCTCTAAGTCTCATTTGGCTTTGGTTTCCCCCCTCTGTGTTGAATAATCGGACTCTAAATAGCCCCGGCGTTTCTCCTGCAGTTCTTCGTTCTTTCCACTGCTAGCGCTGCCTTTGTGAAGGCAGATGGTGCTTGTGAGAAGTCAACAGCGTGTCCACCGAAAAGGGTGTCTGACTCCTGGTATTGGATCCGGATGGGTTGATAACAGACCGAAACGGTTACAATATGATACTGCTTAGATTAACTGTGGATATGTATTGTGATCGTG
Source organism: Amia ocellicauda (assembly GCF_036373705.1). Lineage (NCBI taxonomy): Eukaryota > Metazoa > Chordata > Actinopteri > Amiiformes > Amiidae > Amia > Amia ocellicauda. Next base: position 244,640 of record NW_027102823.1, read on the forward strand.
CTCGGCTCAGGTGTGCGTTCAGTCTGCACACAAAACATTTCGGTCGCGAAACGTCTAATCAAATCGAATAAAACGGCGGGGATAGCATATTTTATCCGTGTGCTATTGTTTTTCAACAATTGTAATGCCCTTTGTAACGTTTAACCACTTCGTTAAATACAGCTCGTTATAGGATATTGTGAACTGAACCTATTTTGCTGTGAATTTATATTTACTGCGAATAGTTTATTGTGTCTGGTCTTGGTCTGTCTGCACTAAATAAATGATTTATATCAAGGGATTATTTAGTTTGTCTGTGTACTTTTTTACCTAACCACTAAAGGCCACTCCTTGCACTTCACACATTTGCCCTTTTAATTAATCCCTTACTGACATACTTTAACATGCAATGTGCGTGTGATAATAGTTTTAGCAGCCTGTTGCCATTCAGGTGAGACAATACCTAGTAAATCCTTTTTTTTTTTTTTCATGTTGGTGCGCCGCGAAGGTTTTTGGTCTCTGTCGCTTTTTACACAGTTCTTACAAGTGGCACATTGGGGATGAGGAGCAGAGCATGCTGACACGCATAGCTGTGGACTTCTGCATGGCATGGGGCCACAGGTCATTCCAAGTATTTCAAGACGCCTGCAAATGTGTGGACACGTTGTGTTGGCCCAACCCTCACAGATTGTGCCAAGTCAAGTAGAGATGCATGTTGTGCTGTTCTAAAGTGACACGTCGTCAACGGCAAAAACATCTCTCAGAGTTCCTGGCTTGACTTGCCTCTGGAAGACAACACTTGCCCAGGCTGGATATTTGCCAAAAGAAGCAAAGAGGACTAGACAACTTGCCTAGACGCAACTGCATATTTTATTGTCACCTGGAAGGCCATCCAGGCTTTTCACCATCATGGCCCTTGGTCAACAAGGCGCCCGAACAGGGACTCAAACCCTGGACCCTCAGATTAAAAGTCTGATGCTCTACCGGCTGAGCTACCCGGGCTTCAGTGAAGTGCTTCACAATGTGTTGGCTTCATGATTGTTCCAGACCGCTTTCTGGCCGGTTTAGAAAACTGGGCTCAGGGTGACAAGGGTCACATGCATATGAGATGTTTGGGCAATGCGAGTTCTCCACAACAAATCCGAATTTCCGGGGTTTTCTCCTTGTCCTCATGCAAATCCAATGGCTTGACATTTGGGAGCTCGTCCAAAACCGTTGTCAAACCATAATCACGCCTTCCTTCGAGCCGGAATTGAACCGGCGACCTAAGGATGCCCGCTGCCTGAAACCTACAGTCCTCCGCTCTACCAACTGAGCTATCGAAGGTAAGCTTCTCACTGTCTTCGCCTGGCAGTCTCAGTGGCAGTGCAAAGCCAAGAAGCACCGTGGCTTGGCTCAGTGGTTTTCAACCCGTGTGCCGTGAGGACTACCCAATTGTGTCGTGAGATTTTTATTCCCTGAAAAATATTATGTCATTTTGTTTGGTCAACTTCATAAATCTTGTATCAAATCAAACTTATTCAAATGTGTGAAAATATTACATTTATACATCACCTGTAGAAAGCGTTTCATAACTGAAATGTTGTGTTTGCCGGACTGAACGCACACCTACACTGAGTTGCAGTGCTATCAGTTGTATCGTAAGGTACACTTATAAATTTCAATTTAAGAAGTGAATTTATAGTATCACCTTATCACGAATCCTGGAATCTTGTAGAACTCAATTTCTGTAATAATTGGACACAGACACCAATTCCAAAGATATAAATTGTTAAATTTATTCAAAAACAAAGACTAAATGTAGCACTACACTAATTATACAAAAGGGAAAAGCTAATTAAAATTCAACTCTAGATCAACAAATCAAAGACAAATCACTTCCGTGACCAAATCAAAGACCATGGGATCGCATATGATAACACACAAATCGTTAAACAAAAAAGGTTATAAACACATTAACTACAATACCGGTTAGTAAGACGAAGGTGAGTCTCTCGTTAGTATTGTTAGTCAGACATTAAATAACTACGCAGGTTAGTATTTATGTCAGGTAACTTCTCGTTATATATATATATCAGTCTCATTTACGTTTAGGTGCCGAGAAAGATCCTATCATTACTTGTTACCACAATTTCCCTTAACTGATTATTATTCAATGATCAAGGATAGGCAGGGCCACCAATAATCTAACGTCTATTGACTTGTGTCAATTTCAGACTAAACAGTTAAACAGGAATGAGAAGATATTTCTCGGGGTTGACAGATTTTATTTCTAAAATTATCAACAAAACAGTTTAATGTAACACACATTTATATTTAAGAAAACTAAATGATATTACACATTCTAGAGTTATGAATCACAGAATAACATTTCTAATTGATTTCTCAAATGTCATGAATCATGAACTCCAAACTGTTAAACTTATCTGAACTTCGTCGCAGAGAGGCCTCTCTGTCTTCGGGCTCAGATCACAGCACACGGCACATGGTCCGTGTGGTTTGGAACAAAGGCAGTGCGGTTCGGCTTTGTCCAAGAACTTCCACTCAGTCGATGCACCTGGATTTTGGGGTTTCGCGAAATTAGAGTCTTTTCCAAACAGATTTTCCACTGGTTTGAAGGCTCCAAGGTTGTGCACAAAATCTTCTTTGTAAGCAGGGTTCCACCGTAGTTACTTGAAGACAAAGTCTTTGAGGAAAGCAGGGCCCTGTTTGTTCCAAGGGTCAAGTTTCTTAAGACTCAAATAGCTATTTAAATGACTGAACAATTTCATATACATTCGACTTACTCAATTGTCCAGCTGTAAAACTCCACTGATCAGGTGGGCACAGGCGGACATGCACAGTCTGTAAAGTTCTTTCTTTAATAAAGTCCTTTAATAGAATTCTTCGTACGGCTCAATCTCCTTCTCCCAGTTTAACTCTTCTGTTGCCGGCAAAGACTTGGTTGGTTTCTGGTTCCGGTTCGGGCAACAGAGCTACAGCTTGAGCTGTGGCAGCGAGTTACTGGTTCAGGTGAGAGAGAAAGAGAGAGAGAGAGAGAGAGAGACTGTGCACTGTTCCTTATAGTCTGTCAGATCAATAGGTGATTGGTTCTTCAGTTCTTGGGATTGGATTTCGGTTTCAGCCCCCAGTGTCCTAATGGAGGGGGGCTTGATTTATGACTGATGTCAATCCATGCCATCTTTTGGAAATGCCGGTTGGCCCGGGTTCGTAGCTCTATGTCGGGATTTCGGCTCTCGTCCACTTCAAAGAGATTTTATCACCTACAGGCCCCTTTCTCCAGACATCTCATTGCAGGATTCAACCTATTTGGCCTCTTCTCAGTGCCATCCTCCCCAAAACTGTCACTTTGATGCAAACCAGTTCCAAGCTGATGAGCAAAGGAAATCTGATAACTTTGGGGGTGGAGAGGTCTTCTTTAGATCAGTGCTTCAGCTCAGAGCCCAAATGCTCTTATCAAAATACACCCAACATAACGCTACACAGTGGAACTGCAAGGCAATTGATTAAAGGGACAGATGGTGAATTCCTTTTTATCTTTACACTGTTGTTGGATGTCTCCTGTTCCTCTAAGTCTCATTTGGCTTTGGTTTCCCCCCTCTGTGTTGAATAATCGGGCTCTAAATAGCCCCGGCGTTTCTCCTGCAGTTCTTCGTTCTTTCCACTGCTAGCGCTGCCTTTGTGAAGGCAGATGGTGCTTGTGAGAAGTCAACAGCGTGTCCACCGAAAAGGGTGTCTGACTCCTGGTTTTGGATCCGGATGGGTTGATAACAGACCGAAACGGTTACAATATGATACTGCTTAGATTAACTGTGGATATGTATTGTGATCGTGCTCGGCTCAGGTGTGCGTTCAGTCTGCACACAAAACATTTCGGTCGCGAAACGTCTAATCAAATCGAATAAAACGGCGGGGATAGCATGTTTGATCCGTGTTCTATTGTTTTTCAACAATTGTAATGCCCTTTGTAACGTTTAACCACTTCGTTAAATACAGCTTGTTATAGGATATTGTGAACTGAACCTATTTTGCTGTGAATTTATATTTACTGCGAATAGTTTATTGTGTCTGGTCTTGGTCTGTCTGCACTAAATAAATCATTTGTATCAAGGGATTATTTAGTTTGTCTGTGTACTTTTTTACCTAACCACTAAAGGCCACTCCTTGCACTTCACACATTTGCCCTTTTAATTACTCCCTTACTGACATACTTTAACATGCAATGTGCGTGTGATAATAGTTTTAGCAGCCTGTTGCCATTCAGGTGAGACAATACCTAGTAAATCCTTTTTTTTTTTTTCATGTTGGTGCGCCGCGAAGGTTTTTGGTCTCAGCAAAGTGTGCCGTGGCATTACAACGCTTGGGAACCACTGGCTTGGCTTGTTGGGCATCCAGGTATGCACTGAGATTACGATCGGCACGATGATTGTCGTTCTCAGGAGAATTGTGTTTCTTTGCTGATCACGTTCTCTGTCGCTTTTTACACAGTTCTTACAAGTGGCACATTGGGGATGAGGAGCAGAGCATGCTGACACGCATAGCTGTGGACTTCTGCATGGCATGGGGCCACAGGTCATTCCAAGTATTTCAAGACGCCTGCAAATGTGTGGACACGTTGTGTTGGTCCAACCCTCACAGATTGTGCCAAGTCAAGTAGAGATGCATGTTGTGCTGTTCTAAAGTGACACGTCGTCAACGGCAAAAACATCTCTCAGAGTTCCTGGCTTGACTTGCCTCTGGAAGACAACACTTGCCCAGGCTGGATATTTGCCGAAAGAAGCAAAGAGGACTAGACAACTTGCCTAGACGCAACTGCATATTTTATTGTCACCTGGAAGGCCATCCAGGCTTTTCACCATCATGGCCCTTGGTCAACAAGGTGCCCGAACAGGGACTCGAACCCTGGACCCTCAGATTAAAAGTCTGATGCTCTACCGGCTGAGCTACCCGGGCTTCAGTGAAGTGCTTCACAATGTGTTGGCTTCATGATTGTTCCAGACCGCTTTCTGGCCGGTTTAGAAAACTGGGCTCAGGGTGACAAAGGTCACATGCATATGAGATGTTTGGGCAATGCGAGTTCTCCACAACAAATCCGAATTTCCGGGGTTTTCTCCTTGTCCTCATGCAATTCCAATGGCTTGACATTTGGGAGCTCGTCCAAAACCGATGTCAAACCATAATCACGCCTTCCTTCGAGCCGGAATTGAACCAGCGACCTAAGGATGCCTGCTGCCTGAAACCTACAGTCCTCCGCTCTACCAACTGCGCTATCCAATGTTAGCTTCTCACCGTCTTCGCCTGGCAGTCTCAGTGGCAGTGCAAAGCCAAGAAGCACCGTGGCTTGGCTCAGTGGTTTTCAACCCGTGTGCCGTGAGGACTACCCAATTGTGTCGTGAGATTTTTATTCCCTGAAAAATATTATGTCATTTTGTTTGGTCAACTTCATAAATCTTGTATCAAATCAAACTTATTCAAATGTGTGAAAATATTACATTTATACATCACCTGTAGAAAGCGTTTCATAACTGAAATGTTGTGTTTGCCGGACTGAACGCACACCTACACTGAGTTGCAGTGCTATCAGTTGTATCGTAAGGTACACTTATAAATTTCAATTTAAGAAGTGAATTTATAGTATCACCTTATCACGAATCCTGGAATCTTGTAGAACTCAATTTCTGTAATAATTGGACACAGACACCAATTCCAAAGATATAAATTGTTAAATTTATTCAAAAACAAAGACTAAATGTAGCACTACACTAATTATACAAAGGGAAAAGCTAATTAAAATTCAACTCTAGATCAACAAATCAAAGACAAATCACTTCCGTGACCAAATCAAAGACCATGGGATCGCATATGATAACACACAAATCGTTAAACAAAAAAGGTTATAAACACATTAACTACAATACCGGTTAGTAAGACGAAGGTGAGTCTCTCATTAGTATTGTTAGTCAGACATTAAATAACTACGCAGGTTAGTATTTATGTCAGGTAACTTCTCGTTATATATATATATCAGTCTCATTTACGTTTAGGTGACGAGAAAGATCCTATCATTACTTGTTACCACAATTTCCCTTAACTGATTATTATTCAATGATCAAGGATAGGCAGGGCCACCAATAATCTAACATCTATTGACTTGTGTCAATTTCAGACTAAACAGTTAAACAGGAATGAGAAGATATTTCTCGGGGTTGACAGATTTTATTTCTAAAATTATCAACAAAACAGTTTAATGTAACACACATTTATATTTAAGAAAACTAAATGATATTACACATTCTAGAGTTATGAATCACAGAATAACATTTCTAATTGATTTCTCAAATGTCATGAATCATGAACTCCAAACTGTTAAACTTATCTGAACTTCGTCGCAGAGAGGCCTCTCTGTCTTCGGGCTCAGATCACAGCACACGGCACATGGTCCGTGTGGTTTGGAACAAAGGCAGTGCGGTTCGGCTTTGTCCAAGAACTTCCACTCAGTCGATGCACCTGGAAGTTGGGGTTTCGCGAAATTAGAGTCTTTTCCAAACAGATTTTCCACTGGTTTGAAGGCTCCAAGGTTGTGCACAAAATCTTCTTTGTAAGCAGGGTTCCACCGTAGTTACTTGAAGACAATGTCTTTGAGGAAAGCAGGGCCCTGTTTGTTCCAAGGGTCAAGTTTCTTAAGACTCAAATAGCTATTTAAATGACTGAACACTTTCATATACATTCGACTTACTCAATTGTCCAGCTGTAAAACTCAACTGATCAGGTGGGCACAGGCGGACATGCACAGTCTGTAAAGTTCTTTCTTTAATAAGGTCCTTTAATAGAATTCTTCGTACGGCTCAATCTCCTTCTCCCAGTTTAACTCTTCTGTTGCCAGCAAAGACTTGGTTGGTTTCTGGTTCCGGTTCGGGCAACAGAGCTACAGCTTGAGCTGTGGCAGCGAGTTACTGGTTCAGGTGAGAGAGAAAGAGAGAGAGAGAGAGAGAGACTGTGCACTGTTCCTTATAGTCTGTCAGATCAATAGGTGATTGGTTCTTGAGTTCTTGAGATTGGATTTCGGTTTCAGCCCCCAGTGTCCTAATGGAGGGGGGCTTGATTTATGACTGATGTCAATCCATGCCATCTTTTGGAAATGCCGGTTGGCCCGGGTTCGTAGCTCTATGTCGGGATTTCGGCTCTCGTCCACTTCAAAGAGTTTTTATCACCTACAGGCCCCTTTCTCCAGACATCTCATTGCAGGATTCAACCTATTTGGCCTCTTCTCGGTGCCATCCTCCCCAAAACTGTCACTTTGATGCAAACCAGTTCCAAGCTGATGAGCAAAGGAAATCTGATAACTTTGGGGGTGGAGAGGTCTTCTTTAGATCAGTGCTTCAGCTCAGAGCCCAAATGCTCTTATCAAAATAAACCCAACATAACGCTACACAGTGGAACTGCAAGGCAATTGATTAAAGGGACAGATGGTGAATTCCTTTTTATCTTTACACTGTTGTTGGATGTCTCCTGTTCCTCTAAGTCTCATTTGGCTTTGGTTTCCCCCCTCTGTGTTGAATAATCGGACTCTAAATAGCCCCGGCGTTTCTCCTGCAGTTCTTCGTTCTTTCCATTGCTAGCGCTGCCTTTGTGAAGGCAGATGGTGCTTGTGAGAAGTCAACAGCGTGTCCACCGAAAAGGGTGTCTGACTCCTGGTATTGGATCCGGATGGGTTGATAACAGACCGAAACGGTTACAATATGATACTGCTTAGATTAACTGTGGATATGTATTGTGATCGTGCTCGGCTCAGGTGTGCGTTCAGTCTGCACACAAAACATTTCGGTCGCGAAACGTCTAATCAAATCGAATAAAACGGCGGGGATAGCATATTTTATCCGTGTGCTATTGTTTTTCAACAATTGTAATGCCCTTTGTAACGTTTAACCACTTCGTTAAATACAGCTCGTTATAGGATATTGTGAACTGAACCTATTTTGCTGTGAATTTATATTTACTGCGAATAGTTTATTGTGTCTGGTCTTGGTCTGTCTGCACTAAATAAATGATTTATATCAAGGGATTATTTAGTTTGTCTGTGTACTTTTTTACCTAACCACTAAAGGCCACTCCTTGCACTTCACACATTTGCCCTTTTAATTAATCCCTTACTGACATACTTTAACATGCAATGTGCGTGTGATAATAGTTTTAGCAGCCTGTTGCCATTCAGGTGAGACAATACCTAGTAAATCCTTTTTTTTTTTTTTCATGTTGGTGCGCCGCGAAGGTTTTTGGTCTCTGTCGCTTTTTACACAGTTCTTACAAGTGGCACATTGGGGATGAGGAGCAGAGCATGCTGACACGCATAGCTGTGGACTTCTGCATGGCATGGGGCCACAGGTCATTCCAAGTATTTCAAGACGCCTGCAAATGTGTGGACACGTTGTGTTGGCCCAACCCTCACAGATTGTGCCAAGTCAAGTAGAGATGCATGTTGTGCTGTTCTAAAGTGACACGTCGTCAACGGCAAAAACATCTCTCAGAGTTCCTGGCTTGACTTGCCTCTGGAAGACAACACTTGCCCAGGCTGGATATTTGCCAAAAGAAGCAAAGAGGACTAGACAACTTGCCTAGACGCAACTGCATATTTTATTGTCACCTGGAAGGCCATCCAGGCTTTTCACCATCATGGCCCTTGGTCAACAAGGCGCCCGAACAGGGACTCAAACCCTGGACCCTCAGATTAAAAGTCTGATGTGCTACCGGCTGAGCTACCCGGGCTTCAGTGAAGTGCTTCACAATGTGTTGGCTTCATGATTGTTCCAGACCGCTTTAGAAAACTGGGCTCAGAGTGACAAGGGTCACATGCATATGAGATGTTTGGGCAATGCGAGTTCTCCACAACAAATCCGAATTTCCGGGGTTTTCTCCTTGTCCTCATGCAATTCCAATGGCTTGACATTTGGGAGCTCGTCGAAAACCGATGTCAAACCATAATCACGCCTTCCTTCGAGCCGGAATTGAACCAGCGACCTAAGGATGCCCGCTGCCTGAAACCTACAGTCCTCCGCTCTACCAACTGAGCTATCGAAGGTTAGCTTCTCACCGTCTTCGCCTGGCAGTCTCAGTGGCAGTGCAAAGCCAAGAAGCACCGTGGCTTGGCTCAGTGGTTTTCAACCCGTGTGCCGTGAGGACTACCCAATTGTGTCGTGAGATTTTTATCCCCTGAAAAATATTATGTCATTTTGTTTGGTCAACTTCATAAATCTTGTATCAAATCAAACTTATTCAAATGTGTGAAAATATTACATTTATACATCACCTGTAGAAAGCGTTTCATAACTGAAATGTTGTGTTTGCCGGACTGAACGCACACCTACACTGAGTTGCAGTGCTATCAGTTGTATCGTAAGGTACACTTATAAATTTCAATTTAAGAAGTGAATTTATAGTATCACCTTATCACGAATCCTGGAATCTTGTAGAACTCAATTTCTGTAATAATTGGACACAGACACCAATTCCAAAGATATAAATTGTTAAATTTATTCAAAAACAAAGACTAAATGTAGCACTACACTAATTATACAAAAGGGAAAAGCTAATTAAAATTCAACTCTAGATCAACAAATCAAAGACAAATCACTTCCGTGACCAAATCAAAGACCATGGGATCGCATATGATAACACACAAATCGTTAAACAAAAAAGGTTATAAACACATTAACTACAATACCGGTTAGTAAGACGAAGGTGAGTCTCTCGTTAGTATTGTTAGTCAGACATTAAATAACTACGCAGGTTAGTATTTATGTCAGGTAACTTCTCGTTATATATATATATCAGTCTCATTTACGTTTAGGTGCCGAGAAAGATCCTATCATTACTTGTTACCACAATTTCCCTTAACTGATTATTATTCAATGATCAAGGATAGGCAGGGCCACCAATAATCTAACGTCTATTGACTTGTGTCAATTTCAGACTAAACAGTTAAACAGGAATGAGAAGATATTTCTCGGGGTTGACAGATTTTATTTCTAAAATTATCAACAAAACAGTTTAATGTAACACACATTTATATTTAAGAAAACTAAATGATATTACACATTCTAGAGTTATGAATCACAGAATAACATTTCTAATTGATTTCTCAAATGTCATGAATCATGAACTCCAAACTGTTGAACTTATCTGAACTTCGTCGCAGAGAGGCCTCTCTGTCTTCGGGCTCAGATCACAGCACACGGCACATGGTCCGTGTGGTTTGGAACAAAGGCAGTGCGGTTCGGCTTTGTCCAAGAACTTCCACTCAGTCGATGCACCTGGATTTTGGGGTTTCGCGAAATTAGAGTCTTTTCCAAACAGATTTTCCACTGGTTTGAAGGCTCCAAGGTTGTGCACAAAATCTTCTTTGTAAGCAGGGTTCCACCGTAGTTACTTGAAGACAAAGTCTTTGAGGAAAGCAGGGCCCTGTTTGTTCCAAGGGTCAAGTTTCTTAAGACTCAAATAGCTATTTAAATGACTGAACACTTTCATATACATTCGACTTACTCAATTGTCCAGCTGTAAAACTCCACTGATCAGGTGGGCACAGGCGGACATGCACAGTCTGTAAAGTTCATTCTTTAATAAAGTCCTTTAATACAATTCTTCGTACGGCTCAATCTCCTTCTCCCAGTTTAACTCTTCTGTTGCCGGCAAAGACTTGGTTGGTTTCTGGTTCCGGTTCGGGCAACAGAGCTACAGCTTGAGCTGTGGCAGCGAGTTACTGGTTCAGGTGAGAGAGAAAGAGAGAGACTGTGCACTGTTCCTTATAGTCTGTCAGATCAATAGGTGATTGGTTCTTCAGTTCTTGAGATTGGATTTCGGTTTCAGCCCCCAGTGTCCTAATGGAGGGGGGCTTGATTTATGACTGATGTCAATCCATGCCATCTTTTGGAAATGCCGGTTGGCCCGGGTTCGTAGCTCTATGTCGGGATTTCGGCTCTCGTCCACTTCAAAGAGATTTTATCACCTACAGGCCCCTTTCTCCAGACATCTCATTGCAGGATTCAACCTATTTGGCCTCTTCTCAGTGCCATCCTCCCCAAAACTGTCACTTTGATGCAAACCAGTTCCAAGCTGACGAGCAAAGGAAATCTGATAACTTTGGGGGTGGAGAGGTCTTCTTTAGATCAGTGCTTCAGCTCAGAGCCCAAATGCTCTTATCAAAATACACCCAACATAACGCTACACAGTGGATCTGCAAGGCAATTGATTAAAGGGACAGATGGTGAATTCCTTTTTATCTTTACACTGTTGTTGGATGTCTCCTGTTCCTCTAAGTCTCATTTGGCTTTGGTTTCCCCCCTCTGTGTTGAATAATCGGGCTCTAAATAGCCCCGGCGTTTCTCCTGCAGTTCTTCGTTCTTTCCACTGCTAGCGCTGCCTTTGTGAAGGCAGATGGTGCTTGTGAGAAGTCAACAGCGTGTCCACCGAAAAGGGTGTCTGACTCCTGGTTTTGGATCCGGATGGGTTGATAACAGACCGAAACGGTTACAATATGATACTGCTTAGATTAACTGTGGATATGTATTGTGATCGTGCTCGGCTCAGGTGTGCGTTCAGTCTGCACACAAAACATTTCGGTCGCGAAACGTCTAATCAAATCGAATAAAACGGCGGGGATAGCATGTTTGATCCGTGTGCTATTGTTTTTCAACAATTGTAATGCCCTTTGTAACGTTTAACCACTTCGTTAAATACAGCTTGTTATAGGATATTGTGAACTGAACCTATTTTGCTGTGAATTTATATTTACTGCGAATAGTTTATTGTGTCTGGTCTTGGTCTGTCTGCACTAAATAAATGATTTGTATCAAGGGATTATTTAGTTTGTCTGTGTACTTTTTTACCTAACCACTAAAGGCCACTCCTTGCACTTCACACATTTGCCCTTTTAATTACTCCCTTACTGACATACTTTAACATGCAATGTGCGTGTGATAATAGTTTTAGCAGCCTGTTGCCATTCAGGTGAGACAATACCTAGTAAATCCTTTTTTTTTTTTTCATGTTGGTGCGCCGCGAAGGTTTTTGGTCTCAGCAAAGTGTGCCGTGGCATTACAACGCTTGGGAACCACTGGCTTGGCTTGTTGGGCATCCAGGTATGCACTGAGATTACGATCGGCACGATGATTGTCGTTCTCAGGAGAATTGTGTTTCTTTGCTGATCACGTTCTCTGTCGCTTTTTACACAGTTCTTACAAGTGGCACATTGGGGATGAGGAGCAGAGCATGCTGACACGCATAGCTGTGGACTTCTGCATGGCATGGGGCCACAGGTCATTCCAAGTATTTCAAGACGCCTGCAAATGTGTGGACACGTTGTGTTGGCCCAACCCTCACAGATTGTGCCAAGTCAAGTAGAGATGCATGTTGTGCTGTTCTAAAGTGACACGTCGTCAACGGCAAAAACATCTCTCAGAGTTCCTGGCTTGACTTGCCTCTGGAAGACAACACTTGCCCAGGCTGGATATTTGCCGAAAGAAGCAAAGAGGACTAGACAACTTGCCTAGACGCAACTGCATATTTTATTGTCACCTGGAAGGCCATCCAGGCTTTTCACCATCATGGCCCTTGGTCAACAAGGCGCCCGAACAGGGACTCGAACCCTGGACCCTCAGATTAAAAGTCTGATGCTCTACCGGCTGAGCTACCCGGGCTTCAGTGAAGTGCTTCACAATGTGTTGGCTTCATGATTGTTCCAGACCGCTTTCTGGCCGGTTTAGAAAACTGGGCTCAGGGTGACAAAGGTCACATGCATATGAGATGCTTGGGCAATGCGAGTTCTCCACAACAAATCCGAATTTCCGGGGTTTTCTCCTTGTCCTCATGCAATTCCAATGGCTTGACATTTGGGAGCTCGTCCAAAACCGATGTCAAACCATAATCACGCCTTCCTTCGAGCCGGAATTGAACCAGCGACCTAAGGATGCCTGCTGCCTGAAACCTACAGTCCTCCGCTCTACCAACTGAGCTATCGAAGGTAAGCTTCTCACTGTCTTCGCCTGGCAGTCTCAGTGGCAGTGCAAAGCCAAGAAGCACCGTGGCTTGGCTCAGTGGTTTTCAACCCGTGTGCCGTGAGGACTACCCAATTGTGTCGTGAGATTTTTATCCCCTGAAAAATATTATGTCATTTTGTTTGGTCAACTTCATAAATCTTGTATCAAATCAAACTTATTCAAATGTGTGAAAATATTACATTTATACATCACCTGTAGAAAGCGTTTCATAACTGAAATGTTGTGTTTGCCGGACTGAACGCACACCTACACTGAGTTGCAGTGCTATCAGTTGTATCGTAAGGTACACTTATAAATTTCAATTTAAGAAGTGAATTTATAGTATCACCTTATCACGAATCCTGGAATCTTGTAGAACTCAATTTCTGTAATAATTAGACACAGACACCAATTCCAAAGATATAAATTGTTAAATTTATTCAAAAACATAAACTAAATGTAGCACTACACTAATTATACAAAAGGGAAAAGCTAATTAAAATTCAACTCTAGATCAACAAATCAAAGACAAATCACTTCCGTGACCAAATCAAAGACCATGGGATCGCATATGATAACACACAAATCGTTAAACAAAAAAGGTTATAAACACATTAACTACAATACCGGTTAGTAAGACGAAGGTGAGTCTCTCCTTAGTATTGTTAGTCAGACATTAAATAACTACGCAGGTTAGTATTTATGTCAGGTAACTTCTCGTTATATATATATATCAGTCTCATTTACGTTTAGGTGACGAGAAAGATCCTATCATTACTTGTTACCACAATTTCCCTTAACTGATTATTATTCAATGATCAAGGATAGGCAGGGCCACCAATAATCTAACGTCTATTGACTTGTGTCAATTTCAGACTAAACAGTTAAACAGGAATGAGAAGATATTTCTCGGGGTTGACAGATTTTATTTCTAAAATTATCAACAAAACAGTTTAATGTAACACACATTTATATTTAAGAAAACTAAATGATATTACACATTCTAGAGTTATGAATCACAGAATAACATTTCTAATTGATTTCTCAAATGTCATGAATCATGAACTCCAAACTGTTAAACTTATCTGAACTTCGTCGCAGAGAGGCCTCTCTGTCTTCGGGCTCAGATCACAGCACACGGCACATGGTCCGTGTGGTTTGGAACAAAGGCAGTGCGGTTCGGCTTTGTCCAAGAACTTCCACTCAGTCGATGCACCTGGATTTTGGGGTTTCGCGAAATTAGAGTCTTTTCCAAACAGATTTTCCACTGGTTTGAAGGCTCCAAGGTTGTGCACAAAATCTTCTTTGTAAGCAGGGTTCCACCGTAGTTACTTGAAGACAAAGTCTTTGAGGAAAGCAGGGCCCTGTTTGTTCCAAGGGTCAAGTTTCTTAAGACTCAAATAGCTATTTAAATGACTGAACACTTTCATATACATTCGACTTACTCAATTGTCCAGCTGTAAAACTCCACTGATCAGGTGGGCACAGGCGGACATGCACAGTCTGTAAAGTTCTTTCTTTAATAAAGTCCTTTAATAGAATTCTTCGTACGGCTCAATCTCCTTCTCCCAGTTTAACTCTTCTGTTGCCGGCAAAGACTTGGTTGGTTTCTGGTTCCGGTTCGGGCAACAGAGCTACAGCTTGAGCTGTGGCAGCGAGTTACTGGTTCAGGTGAGAGAGAAAGAGAGAGAGAGAGAGAGAGAGACTGTGCACTGTTCCTTATAGTCTGTCAGATCAATAGGTGATTGGTTCTTCAGTTCTTGAGATTGGATTTCGGTTTCAGCCCCCAGTGTCCTAATGGAGGGGGGCTTGATTTATGACTGATGTCAATCCATGCCATCTTTTGGAAATGCCGGTTGGCCCGGGTTCGTAGCTCTATGTCGGGATTTCGGCTCTCGTCCACTTCAAAGAGATTTTATCACCTACAGGCCCCTTTCTCCAGACATCTCATTGCAGGATTCAACCTATTTGGCCTCTTCTCGGTGCCATCCTCCCCAAAACTGTCACTTTGATGCAAACCAGTTCCAAGCTGATGAGCAAAGGAAATCTGATAACTTTGGGGGTGGAGAGGTCTTCTTTAGATCAGTGCTTCAGCTCAGAGCCCAAATGCTCTTATCAAAATACACCCAACATAACGCTACACAGTGGAACTGCAAGGCAATTGATTAAAGGGACAGATGGTGAATTCCTTTTTATCTTTACACTGTTGTTGGATGTCTCCTGTTCCTCTAAGTCTCATTTGGCTTTGGTTTCCCCCCTCTGTGTTGAATAATCGGGCTCTAAATAGCCCCGGCGTTTCTCCTGCAGTTCTTCGTTCTTTCCACTGCTAGCGCTGCCTTTGTGAAGGCAGATGGTGCTTGTGAGAAGTCAACAGCGTGTCCACCGAAAAGGGTGTCTGACTCCTGGTTTTGGATCCGGATGGGTTGATAACAGACCGAAACGGTTACAATATGATACTGCTTAGATTAACTGTGGATATGTATTGTGATCGTGCTCGGCTCAGGTGTGCGTTCAGTCTGCACACAAAACATTTCGGTCGCGAAACGTCTAATCAAATCGAATAAAACGGCGGGGATAGCATGTTTGATCCGTGTGCTATTGTATTTCAACAATTGTAATGCCCTTTGTAACGTTTAACCACTTCGTTAAATACAGCTTGTTATAGGATATTGTGAACTGAACCTATTTTGCTGTGAATTTATATTTACTGTGAATAGTTTATTGTGTCTGGTCTTGGTCTGTCTGCACTAAATAAATCATTTGTATCAAGGGATTATTTAGTTTGTCTGTGTACTTTTTTACCTAACCACTAAAGGCCACTCCTTGCACTTCACACATTTGCCCTTTTAATTACTCCCTTACTGACATACTTTAACATGCAATGTGCGTGTGATAATAGTTTTAGCAGCCTGTTGCCATTCAGGTGAGACAATACCTAGTAAATCCTTTTTTTTTTTTTCATGTTGGTGCGCCGCGAAGGTTTTTGGTCTCAGCAAAGTGTGCCGTGGCATTACAACGCTTGGGAACCACTGGCTTGGCTTGTTGGGCATCCAGGTATGCACTGAGATTACGATCGGCACGATGATTGTCATTCTCAGGAGAATTGTGTTTCTTTGCTGATCACGTTCTCTGTCGCTTTTTACACAGTTCTTACAAGTGGCACGTTGGGGATGAGGAGCAGAGCATGCTGACACGCATAGCTGTGGACTTCTGCATGGCATGGGGCCACAGGTCATTCCAAGTATTTCAAGACGCCTGCAAATGTGTGGACACGTTGTGTTGGTCCAACCCTCACAGATTGTGCCAAGTCAAGTAGAGATGCATGTTGTGCTGTTCTAAAGTGACACGTCGTCAACGGCAAAAACATCTCTCAGAGTTCCTGGCTTGACTTGCCTCTGGAAGACAACACTTGCCCAGGCTGGATATTTGCCGAAAGAAGCAAAGAGGACTAGACAACTTGCCTAGACGCAACTGCATATTTTATTGTCACCTGGAAGGCCATCCAGGCTTTTCACCATCATGGCCCTTGGTCAACAAGGTGCCCGAACAGGGACTCGAACCCTGGACCCTCAGATTAAAAGTCTGATGCTCTACCGGCTGAGCTACCCGGGCTTCAGTGAAGTGCTTCACAATGTGTTGGCTTCATGATTGTTCCAGACCGCTTTCTGGCCGGTTTAGAAAACTGGGCTCAGGGTGACAAAGGTCACATGCATATGAGATGTTTGGGCAATGCGAGTTCTCCACAACAAATCCGAATTTCCGGGGTTTTCTCCTTGTCCTCATGCAATTCCAATGGCTTGACATTTGGGAGCTCGTCCAAAACCTATGTCAAACCATAATCACGCCTTCCTTCGAGCCGGAATTGAACCAGCGACCTAAGGATGCCTGCTGCCTGAAACCTACAGTCCTCCGCTCTACCAACTGAGCTATCCAATGTTAGCTTCTCACCGTCTTCGCCTGGCAGTCTCAGTGGCAGTGCAAAGCCAAGAAGCACCGTGGCTTGGCTCAGTGGTTTTCAACCCGTGTGCCGTGAGGACTACCCAATTGTGTCGTGAGATTTTTATTCCCTGAAAAATATTATGTCATTTTGTTTGGTCAACTTCATAAATCTTGTATCAAATCAAACTTATTCAAATGTGTGAAAATATTACATTTATACATCACCTGTAGAAAGCGTTTCATAACTGAAATGTTGTGTTTGCCGGACTGAACGCACACCTACACTGAGTTGCAGTGCTATCAGTTGTATCGTAAGGTACACTTATAAATTTCAATTTAAGAAGTGAATTTATAGTATCACCTTATCACGAATCCTGGAATCTTGTAGAACTCAATTTCTGTAATAATTGGACACAGACACCAATTCCAAAGATATAAATTGTTAAATTTATTCAAAAACAAAGACTAAATGTAGCACTACACTAATTATACAAAGGGAAAAGCTAATTAAAATTCAACTCTAGATCAACAAATCAAAGACAAATCACTTCCGTGACCAAATCAAAGACCATGGGATCGCATATGATAACACACAAATCGTTAAACAAAAAAGGTTATAAACACATTAACTACAATACCGGTTAGTAAGACGAAGGTGAGTCTCTCATTAGTATTGTTAGTCAGACATTAAATAACTACGCAGGTTAGTATTTATGTCAGGTAACTTCTCGTTATATATATATATCAGTCTCATTTACGTTTAGGTGACGAGAAAGATCCTATCATTACTTGTTACCACAATTTCCCTTAACTGATTATTATTCAATGATCAAGGATAGGCAGGGCCACCAATAATCTAACGTCTATTGACTTGTGTCAATTTCAGACTAAACAGTTAAACAGGAATGAGAAGATATTTCTCGGGGTTGACAGATTTTATTTCTAAAATTATCAACAAAACAGTTTAATGTAACACACATTTATATTTAAGAAAACTAAATGATATTACACATTCTAGAGTTATGAATCACAGAATAACATTTCTAATTGATTTCTCAAATGTCATGAATCATGAACTCCAAACTGTTAAACTTATCTGAACTTCGTCGCAGAGAGGCCTCTCTGTCTTCGGGCTCAGATCACAGCACACGGCACATGGTCCGTGTGGTTTGGAACAAAGGCAGTGCGGTTCGGCTTTGTCCAAGAACTTCCACTCAGTCGATGCACCTGGAAGTTGGGGTTTCGCGAAATTAGAGTCTTTTCCAAACAGATTTTCCACTGGTTTGAAGGCTCCAAGGTTGTGCACAAAATCTTCTTTGTAAGCAGGGTTCCACCGTAGTTACTTGAAGACAATGTCTTTGAGGAAAGCAGGGCCCTGTTTGTTCCAAGGGTCAAGTTTCTTAAGACTCAAATAGCTATTTAAATGACTGAACACTTTCATATACATTCGACTTACTCAATTGTCCAGCTGTAAAACTCAACTGATCAGGTGGGCACAGGCGGACATGCACAGTCTGTAAAGTTCTTTCTTTAATAAGGTCCTTTAATAGAATTCTTCGTACGGCTCAATCTCCTTCTCCCAGTTTAACTCTTCTGTTGCCAGCAAAGACTTGGTTGGTTTCTGGTTCCGGTTCGGGCAACAGAGCTACAGCTTGAGCTGTGGCAGCGAGTTACTGGTTCAGGTGAGAGAGAAAGAGAGAGAGAGAGAGAGAGACTGTGCACTGTTCCTTATAGTCTGTCAGATCAATAGGTGATTGGTTCTTGAGTTCTTGAGATTGGATTTCGGTTTCAGCCCCCAGTGTCCTAATGGAGGGGGGCTTGATTTATGACTGATGTCAATCCATGCCATCTTTTGGAAATGCCGGTTGGCCCGGGTTCGTAGCTCTATGTCGGGATTTCGGCTCTCGTCCACTTCAAAGAGTTTTTATCACCTACAGGCCCCTTTCTCCAGACATCTCATAGCAGGATTCAACCTATTTGGCCTCTTCTCGGTGCCATCCTCCCCAAAACTGTCACTTTGATGCAAACCAGTTCCAAGCTGATGAGCAAAGGAAATCTGATAACTTTGGGGGTGGAGAGGTCTTCTTTAGATCAGTGCTTCAGCTCAGAGCCCAAATGCTCTTATCAAAATAAACCCAACATAACGCTACACAGTGGAACTGCAAGGCAATTGATTAAAGGGACAGATGGTGAATTCCTTTTTATCTTTACACTGTTGTTGGATGTCTCCTGTTCCTCTAAGTCTCATTTGGCTTTGGTTTCCCCCCTCTGTGTTGAATAATCGGACTCTAAATAGCCCCGGCGTTTCTCCTGCAGTTCTTCGTTCTTTCCATTGCTAGCGCTGCCTTTGTGAAGGCAGATGGTGCTTGTGAGAAGTCAACAGCGTGTCCACCGAAAAGGGTGTCTGACTCCTGGTATTGGATCCGGATGGGTTGATAACAGACCGAAACGGTTACAATATGATACTGCTTAGATTAACTGTGGATATGTATTGTGATCGTGCTCGGCTCAGGTGTGCGTTCAGTCTGCACACAAAACATTTCGGTCGCGAAACGTCTAATCAAATCGAATAAAACGGCGGGGATAGCATATTTTATCCGTGTGCTATTGTTTTTCAACAATTGTAATGCCCTTTGTAACGTTTAACCACTTCGTTAAATACAGCTCGTTATAGGATATTGTGAACTGAACCTATTTTGCTGTGAATTTATATTTACTGCGAATAGTTTATTGTGTCTGGTCTTGGTCTGTCTGCACTAAATAAATGATTTATATCAAGGGATTATTTAGTTTGTCTGTGTACTTTTTTACCTAACCACTAAAGGCCACTCCTTGCACTTCACACATTTGCCCTTTTAATTAATCCCTTACTGACATACTTTAACATGCAATGTGCGTGTGATAATAGTTTTAGCAGCCTGTTGCCATTCAGGTGAGACAATACCTAGTAAATCCTTTTTTTTTTTTTTCATGTTGGTGCGCCGCGAAGGTTTTTGGTCTCTGTCGCTTTTTACACAGTTCTTACAAGTGGCACATTGGGGATGAGGAGCAGAGCATGCTGACACGCATAGCTGTGGACTTCTGCATGGCATGGGGCCACAGGTCATTCCAAGTATTTCAAGACGCCTGCAAATGTGTGGACACGTTGTGTTGGCCCAACCCTCACAGATTGTGCCAAGTCAAGTAGAGATGCATGTTGTGCTGTTCTAAAGTGACACGTCGTCAACGGCAAAAACATCTCTCAGAGTTCCTGGCTTGACTTGCCTCTGGAAGACAACACTTGCCCAGGCTGGATATTTGCCAAAAGAAGCAAAGAGGACTAGACAACTTGCCTAGACGCAACTGCATATTTTATTGTCACCTGGAAGGCCATCCAGGCTTTTCACCATCATGGCCCTTGGTCAACAAGGCGCCCGAACAGGGACTCAAACCCTCGACCCTCAGATTAAAAGTCTGATGTGCTACCGGCTGAGCTACCCGGGCTTCAGTGAAGTGCTTCACAATGTGTTGGCTTCATGATTGTTCCAGACCGCTTTAGAAAACTGGGCTCAGAGTGACAAGGGTCACATGCATATGAGATGTTTGGGCAATGCGAGTTCTCCACAACAAATCCGAATTTCCGGGGTTTTCTCCTTGTCCTCATGCAATTCCAATGGCTTGACATTTGGGAGCTCGTCGAAAACCGATGTCAAACCATAATCACGCCTTCCTTCGAGCCGGAATTGAACCAGCGACCTAAGGATGCCCGCTGCCTGAAACCTACAGTCCTCCGCTCTACCAACTGAGCTATCGAAGGTAAGCTTCTCACCGTCTTCGCCTGGCAGTCTCAGTGGCAGTGCAAAGCCAAGAAGCACCGTGGCTTGGCTCAGTGGTTTTCAACCCGTGTGCCGTGAGGACTACCCAATTGTGTCGTGAGATTTTTATCCCCTGAAAAATATTATGTCATTTTGTTTGGTCAACTTCATAAATCTTGTATCAAATCAAACTTATTCAAATGTGTGAAAATATTACATTTATACATCACCTGTAGAAAGCGTTTCATAACTGAAATGTTGTGTTTGCCGGACTGAACGCACACCTACACTGAGTTGCAGTGCTATCAGTTGTATCGTAAGGTACACTTATAAATTTCAATTTAAGAAGTGAATTTATAGTATCACCTTATCACGAATCCTGGAATCTTGTAGAACTCAATTTCTGTAATAATTGGACACAGACACCAATTCCAAAGATATAAATTGTTAAATTTATTCAAAAACAAAGACTAAATGTAGCACTACACTAATTATACAAAAGGGAAAAGCTAATTAAAATTCAACTCTAGATCAACAAATCAAAGACAAATCACTTCCGTGACCAAATCAAAGACCATGGGATCGCATATGATAACACACAAATCGTTAAACAAAAAAGGTTATAAACACATTAACTACAATACCGGTTAGTAAGACGAAGGTGAGTCTCTCGTTAGTATTGTTAGTCAGACATTAAATAACTACGCAGGTTAGTATTTATGTCAGGTAACTTCTCGTTATATATATATATCAGTCTCATTTACGTTTAGGTGCCGAGAAAGATCCTATCATTACTTGTTACCACAATTTCCCTTAACTGATTATTATTCAATGATCAAGGATAGGGAGGGCCACCAATAATCTAACGTCTATTGACTTGTGTCAATTTCAGACTAAACAGTTAAACAGGAATGAGAAGATATTTCTCGGGGTTGACAGATTTTATTTCTAAAATTATCAACAAAACAGTTTAATGTAACACACATTTATATTTAAGAAAACTAAATGATATTACACATTCTAGAGTTATGAATCACAGAATAACATTTCTAATTGATTTCTCAAATGTCATGAATCATGAACTCCAAACTGTTGAACTTATCTGAACTTCGTCGCAGAGAGGCCTCTCTGTCTTCGGGCTCAGATCACAGCACACGGCACATGGTCCGTGTGGTTTGGAACAAAGGCAGTGCGGTTCGGCTTTGTCCAAGAACTTCCACTCAGTCGATGCACCTGGATTTTGGGGTTTCGCGAAATTAGAGTCTTTTCCAAACAGATTTTCCACTGGTTTGAAGGCTCCAAGGTTGTGCACAAAATCTTCTTTGTAAGCAGGGTTCCACCGTAGTTACTTGAAGACAAAGTCTTTGAGGAAAGCAGGGCCCTGTTTGTTCCAAGGGTCAAGTTTCTTAAGACTCAAATAGCTATTTAAATGACTGAACACTTTCATATACATTCGACTTACTCAATTGTCCAGCTGTAAAACTCCACTGATCAGGTGGGCACAGGCGGACATGCACAGTCTGTAAAGTTCATTCTTTAATAAAGTCCTTTAATACAATTCTTCGTACGGCTCAATCTCCTTCTCCCAGTTTAACTCTTCTGTTGCCGGCAAAGACTTGGTTGGTTTCTGGTTCCGGTTCGGGCAACAGAGCTACAGCTTGAGCTGTGGCAGCGAGTTACTGGTTCAGGTGAGAGAGAAAGAGAGAGAGAGAGAGAGAGAGAGACTGTGCACTGTTCCTTATAGTCTGTCAGATCAATAGGTGATTGGTTCTTCAGTTCTTGAGATTGGATTTCGGTTTCAGCCCCCAGTGTCCTAATGGAGGGGGGCTTGATTTATGACTGATGTCAATCCATGCCATCTTTTGGAAATGCCGGTTGGCCCGGGTTCGTAGCTCTATGTCGGGATTTCGGCTCTCGTCCACTTCAAAGAGATTTTATCACCTACAGGCCCCTTTCTCCAGACATCTCATTGCAGGATTCAACCTATTTGGCCTCTTCTCAGTGCCATCCTCCCCAAAACTGTCACTTTGATGCAAACCAGTTCCAAGCTGACGAGCAAAGGAAATCTGATAACTTTGGGGGTGGAGAGGTCTTCTTTAGATCAGTGCTTCAGCTCAGAGCCCAAATGCTCTTATCAAAATACACCCAACATAACGCTACACAGTGGATCTGCAAGGCAATTGATTAAAGGGACAGATGGTGAATTCCTTTTTATCTTTACACTGTTGTTGGATGTCTCCTGTTCCTCTAAGTCTCATTTGGCTTTGGTTTCCCCCCTCTGTGTTGAATAATCGGGCTCTAAATAGCCCCGGCGTTTCTCCTGCAGTTCTTCGTTCTTTCCACTGCTAGCGCTGCCTTTGTGAAGGCAGATGGTGCTTGTGAGAAGTCAACAGCGTGTCCACCGAAAAGGGTGTCTGACTCCTGGTTTTGGATCCGGATGGGTTGATAACAGACCGAAACGGTTACAATATGATACTGCTTAGATTAACTGTGGATATGTATTGTGATCGTGCTCGGCTCAGGTGTGCGTTCAGTCTGCACACAAAACATTTCGGTCGCGAAACGTCTAATCAAATCGAATAAAACGGCGGGGATAGCATGTTTGATCCGTGTGCTATTGTTTTTCAACAATTGTAATGCCCTTTGTAACGTTTAACCACTTCGTTAAATACAGCTTGTTATAGGATATTGTGAACTGAACCTATTTTGCTGTGAATTTATATTTACTGCGAATAGTTTATTGTGTCTGGTCTTGGTCTGTCTGCACTAAATAAATGATTTGTATCAAGGGATTATTTAGTTTGTCTGTGTACTTTTTTACCTAACCACTAAAGGCCACTCCTTGCACTTCACACATTTGCCCTTTTAATTACTCCCTTACTGACATACTTTAACATGCAATGTGCGTGTGATAATAGTTTTAGCAGCCTGTTGCCATTCAGGTGAGACAATACCTAGTAAATCCTTTTTTTTTTTTTCATGTTGGTGCGCCGCGAAGGTTTTTGGTCTCAGCAAAGTGTGCCGTGGCATTACAACGCTTGGGAACCACTGGCTTGGCTTGTTGGGCATCCAGGTATGCACTGAGATTACGATCGGCACGATGATTGTCGTTCTCAGGAGAATTGTGTTTCTTTGCTGATCACGTTCTCTGTCGCTTTTTACACAGTTCTTACAAGTGGCACATTGGGGATGAGGAGCAGAGCATGCTGACACGCATAGCTGTGGACTTCTGCATGGCATGGGGCCACAGGTCATTCCAAGTATTTCAAGACGCCTGCAAATGTGTGGACACGTTGTGTTGGCCCAACCCTCACAGATTGTGCCAAGTCAAGTAGAGATGCATGTTGTGCTGTTCTAAAGTGACACGTCGTCAACGGCAAAAACATCTCTCAGAGTTCCTGGCTTGACTTGCCTCTGGAAGACAACACTTGCCCAGGCTGGATATTTGCCAAAAGAAGCAAAGAGGACTAGACAACTTGCCTAGACGCAACTGCATATTTTATTGTCACTTGGAAGGCCATCCAGGCTTTTCGCCATCATGGCCCTTGGTCAACAAGGCGCCCGAACAGGGACTCAAACCCTGGACCCTCAGATTAAAAGTCTGATGTGCTACCGGCTGAGCTACCCGGGCTTCAGTGAAGTGCTTCGCAATGTGTTGGCTTCATGATTGTTCCAGACCGCTTTCTGGCCGGTTTAGAAAACTGGGCTCAGGGTGACAAGGGTCACATGCATATGAGATGTTTGGGCAATGCGAGTTCTCCACAACAAATCCGAATTTCCGGGGTTTTCTCCTTGTCCTCATGCAATTCCAATGGCTTGACATTTGGGAGCTCGTCCAAAACCGATGTCAAACCATAATCACGCCTTCCTTCGAGCCAGAATTGAACCAGCGACCTAAGGATGTCCGCTGCCTGAAACCTACAGTCCTCCGCTCTACCAACTGAGCTATCGAAGGTAAGCTTCTCACCGTCTTCGCCTGGCAGTCTCAGTGGCAGTGCAAAGCCAAGAAGCACCGTGGCTTGGCTCAGTGGTTTTCAACCCGTGTGCCGTGAGGACTACCCAATTGTGTCGTGAGATTTTTATCCCCTGAAAAATATTATGTCATTTTGTTTGGTCAACTTCATAAATCTTGTATCAAATCAAACTTATTCAAATGTGTGAAAATATTACATTTATACATCACCTGTAGAAAGCGTTTCATAACTGAAATGTTGTGTTTGCCGGACTGAACGCACACCTACACTGAGTTGCAGTGCTATCAGTTGTATCGTAAGGTACACTTATAAATTTCAATTTAAGAAGTGAATTTATAGTATCACCTTATCACGAATCCTGGAATCTTGTAGAACTCAATTTCTGTAATAATTGGACACAGACACCAATTCCAAAGATATAAATTGTTAAATTTATTCAAAAACAAAGACTAAATGTAGCACTACACTAATTATACAAAAGGGAAAAGCTAATTAAAATTCAACTCTAGATCAACAAATCAAAGACAAATCACTTCCGTGACCAAATCAAAGACCATGGGATCGCATATGATAACACACAAATCGTTAAACAAAAAAGGTTATAAACACATTAACTACAATACCGGTTAGTAAGACGAAGGTGAGTCTCTCGTTAGTATTGTTAGTCAGACATTAAATAACTACGCAGGTTAGTATTTATGTCAGGTAACTTCTCGTTATATATATATATCAGTCTCATTTACGTTTAGGTGCCGAGAAAGATCCTATCATTACTTGTTACCACAATTTCCCTTAACTGATTATTATTCAATGATCAAGGATAGGCAGGGCCACCAATAATCTAACGTCTATTGACTTGTGTCAATTTCAGACTAAACAGTTAAACAGGAATGAGAAGATATTTCTCGGGGTTGACAGATTTTATTTCTAAAATTATCAACAAAACAGTTTAATGTAACACACATTTATATTTAAGAAAACTAAATGATATTACACATTCTAGAGTTATGAATCACAGAATAACATTTCTAATTGATTTCTCAAATGTCATGAATCATGAACTCCAAACTGTTGAACTTATCTGAACTTCGTCGCAGAGAGGCCTCTCTGTCTTCGGGCTCAGATCACAGCACACGGCACATGGTCCGTGTGGTTTGGAACAAAGGCAGTGCGGTTCGGCTTTGTCCAAGAACTTCCACTCAGTCGATGCACCTGGATTTTGGGGTTTCGCGAAATTAGAGTCTTTTCCAAACAGATTTTCCACTGGTTTGAAGGCTCCAAGGTTGTGCACAAAATCTTCTTTGTAAGCAGGGTTCCACCGTAGTTACTTGAAGACAAAGTCTTTGAGGAAAGCAGGGCCCTGTTTGTTCCAAGGGTCAAGTTTCTTAAGACTCAAATAGCTATTTAAATGACTGAACACTTTCATATACATTCGACTTACTCAATTGTCCAGCTGTAAAACTCCACTGATCAGGTGGGCACAGGCGGACATGCACAGTCTGTAAAGTTCATTCTTTAATAAAGTCCTTGAATAGAATTCTTCGTACGGCTCAATCTCCTTCTCCCAGTTTAACTCTTCTGTTGCCGGCAAAGACTTGGTTGGTTTCTGGTTCCGGTTCGGGCAACAGAGCTACAGCTTGAGCTGTGGCAGCGAGTTACTGGTTCAGGTGAGAGAGAAAGAGAGAGAGAGAGAGAGAGAGAGAGACTGTGCACTGTTCCTTATAGTCTGTCAGATCAATAGGTGATTGGTTCTTGAGTTCTTGAGATTGGATTTCGGTTTCAGCCCCCAGTGTCCTAATGGAGGGGGGCTTGATTTATGACTGATGTCAATCCATGCCATCTTTTGGAAATGCCGGTTGGCCCGGGTTCGTAGCTCTATGTCGGGATTTCGGCTCTCGTCCACTTCAAAGAGTTTTTATCACCTACAGGCCCCTTTCTCCAGACATCTCATAGCAGGATTCAACCTATTTGGCCTCTTCTCGGTGCCATCCTCCCCAAAACTGTCACTTTGATGCAAACCAGTTCCAAGCTGATGAGCAAAGGAAATCTGATAACTTTGGGGGTGGAGAGGTCTTCTTTAGATCAGTGCTTCAGCTCAGAGCCCAAATGCTCTTATCAAAATAAACCCAACATAACGCTACACAGTGAAACTGCAAGGCAATTGATTAAAGGGACAGATGGTGAATTCCTTTTTATCTTTACACTGTTGTTGGATGTCTCCTGTTCCTCTAAGTCTCATTTGGCTTTGGTTTCCCCCCTCTGTGTTGAATAATCGGACTCTAAATAGCCCCGGCGTTTCTCCTGCAGTTCTTCGTTCTTTCCACTGCTAGCGCTGCCTTTGTGAAGGCAGATGGTGCTTGTGAGAAGTCAACAGCGTGTCCACCGAAAAGGGTGTCTGACTCCTGGTATTGGATCCGGATGGGTTGATAACAGACCGAAACGGTTACAATATGATACTGCTTAGATTAACTGTGGATATGTATTGTGATCGTGCTCGGCTCAGGTGTGTGTTCAGTCTGCACACAAAACATTTCGGTCGCGAAACGTCTAATCAAATCGAATAAAACGGCGGGGATAGCATATTTTTTCCGTGTGCTATTGTTTTTCAACAATTGTAATGCCCTTTGTAACGTTTAACCACTTCGTTAAATACAGCTCGTTATAGGATATTGTGAACTGAACCTATTTTGCTGTGAATTTATATTTACTGCGAATAGTTTATTGTGTCTGGTCTTGGTCTGTCTGCACTAAATAAATGATTTATATCAAGGGATTATTTAGTTTGTCTGTGTACTTTTTTACCTAACCACTAAAGGCCACTCCTTGCACTTCACACATTTGCCCTTTTAATTACTCCCTTACTGACATACTTTAAAATGCAATGTGCGTGTGATAATAGTTTTAGCAGCCTGTTGCCATTCAGGTGAGACAATACCTAGTAAATCCTTTTTTTTTTTTTTCATGTTGGTGCGCCGCGAAGGTTTTTGGTCTCTGTCGCTTTTTACACAGTTCTTACAAGTGGCACATTGGGGATGAGGAGCAGAGCATGCTGACACGCATAGCTGTGGACTTCTGCATGGCATGGGGCCACAGGTCATTCCAAGTATTTCAAGACGCCTGCAAATGTGTGGACACGTTGTGTTGGTCCAACCCTCACAGATTGTGCCAAGTCAAGTAGAGATGCATGTTGTGCTGTTCTAAAGTGACACGTCGTCAACGGCAAAAACATCTCTCAGAGTTCCTGGCTTGACTTGCCTCTGGAAGACAACACTTGCCCAGGCTGGATATTTGCCGAAAGAAGCAAAGAGGACCAGAAACCTTGCCTAGACGCAACTGCATATTTTATTGTCACCTGGAAGGCCATCCAGGCTTTTCACCATCATGGCCCTTGGTCAACAAGGCGCCCGAACAGGGACTCGAACCCTGGACCCTCAGATTAAAAGTCTGATGCTCTACCGGCTGAGCTACCCGGGCTTCAGTGAAGTGCTTCACAATGTGTTGGCTTCATGATTGTTCCAGACCGCTTTCTGGCCGGTTTAGAAAACTGGGCTCAGGGTGACAAAGGTCACATGTATATGAGATGTTTGGGCAATGCGAGTTCTCCACAACAAATCCGAATTTCCGGGGTTTTCTCCTTGTCCTCATGCAATTCCAATGGCTTGACATTTGGGAGCTCGTCCAAAACCGATGTCAAACCATAATCACGCCTTCCTTCGAGCCGGAATTGAACCAGCGACCTAAGGATGCCTGCTGCCTGAAACCTACAGTCCTCCGCTCTACCAACTGAGCTATCGAAGGTAAGCTTCTCACTGTCTTCGCCTGGCAGTCTCAGTGGCAGTGCAAAGCCAAGAAGCACCGTGGCTTGGCTCAGTGGTTTTCAACCCGTGTGCCGTGAGGACTACCCAATTGTGTCGTGAGATTTTTATCCCCTGAAAAATATTATGTCATTTTGTTTGGTCAACTTCATAAATCTTGTATCAAATCAAACTTATTCAAATGTGTGAAAATATTACATTTATACATCACCTGTAGAAAGCGTTTCATAACTGAAATGTTGTGTTTGCCGGACTGAACGCACACCTACACTGAGTTGCAGTACTATCAATTGTATCGTAAGGTACACTTATAAATTTCAATTTAAGAAGTGAATTTATATTATCACCTTATCACGAATCCTGGAATCTTGTAGAACTCAATTTCTGTAATAATTGGACACAGACACCAATTCCAAAGATATAAATTGTTAAATTTATTCAAAAACAAAGACTAAATGTAGCACTACACTAATTATACAAAAGGGAAAAGCTAATTAAAATTCAACTCTAGATCAACAAATCAAAGACAAATCACTTCCTTGACCAAATCAAAGACCATGGGATCGCATATGATAACACACAAATCGTTAAACAAAAAAGGTTATAAACACATTAACTACAATACCGGTTAGTAAGACGAAGGTGAGTCTCTCGTTAGTATTGTTAGTCAGACATTAAATAACTACGCAGTTTAGTATTTATGTCAGGTAACTTCTCGTTATATATATATATATCAGTCTCATTTACGTTTAGGTGCCGAGAAAGATCCTATCATTACTTGTTACCACAATTTCCCTTAACTGATTATTATTCAATGATCAAGGATAGGCAGGGCCACCAATAATCTAACGTCTATTGACTTGTGTCAATTTCAGACTAAACAGTTAAACAGGAATGAGAAGATATTTCTCGGGGTTGACAGATTTTATTTCTAAAATTATCAACAAAACAGTTTAATGTAACACACATTTATATTTAAGAAAACTAAATGATATTACACATTCTAGAGTTATGAATCACAGAATAACATTTCTAATTGATTTCTCAAATGTCATGAATCATGAACTCCAAACTGTTAAACTTATCTGAACTTCGTCGCAGAGAGGCCTCTCTGTCTTCGGGCTCAGATCACAGCACACGGCACATGGTCCGTGTGGTTTGGAACAAAGGCAGTGCGGTTCGGCTTTGTCCAAGAACTTCCACTCAGTCGATGCACCTGGATTTTGGGGTTTCGCGAAATTAGAGTCTTTTCCAAACAGATTTTCCACTGGTTTGAAGGCTCCAAGGTTGTGCACAAAATCTTCTTTGTAAGCAGGGTTCCACCGTAGTTACTTGAAGACAAAGTCTTTGAGGAAAGCAGGGCCCTGTTTGTTCCAAGGGTCAAGTTTCTTAAGACTCAAATAGCTATTTAAATGACTGAACACTTTCATATACATTCGACTTACTCAATTGTCCAGCTGTAAAACTCCACTGATCAGGTGGGCACAGGCGGACATGCACAGTCTGTAAAGTTCTTTCTTTAATAAAGTCCTTGAATAGAATTCTTCGTACGGCTCAATCTCCTTCTCCCAGTTTAACTCTTCTGTTGCCGGCAAAGACTTGGTTGGTTTCTGGTTCCGGTTCGGGCAACAGAGCTACAGCTTGAGCTGTGGCAGCGAGTTACTGGTTCAGGTGAGAGAGAAAGAGAGAGAGAGAGAGAGAGAGAGAGACTGTGCACTGTTCCTTATAGTCTGTCAGATCAATAGGTGATTGGTTCTTGAGTTCTTGAGATTGGATTTCGGTTTCAGCCCCCAGTGTCCTAATGGAGGGGGGCTTGATTTATGACTGATGTCAATCCATGCCATCTTTTGGAAATGCCGGTTGGCCCGGGTTCGTAGCTCTATGTCGGGATTTCGGCTCTCGTCCACTTCAAAGAGTTTTTATCACCTACAGGCCCCTTTCTCCAGACATCTCATAGCAGGATTCAACCTATTTGGCCTCTTCTCGGTGCCATCCTCCCCAAAACTGTCACTTTGATGCAAACCAGTTCCAAGCTGATGAGCAAAGGAAATCTGATAACTTTGGGGGTGGAGAGGTCTTCTTTAGATCAGTGCTTCAGCTCAGAGCCCAAATGCTCTTATCAAAATAAACCCAACATAACGCTACACAGTGAAACTGCAAGGCAATTGATTAAAGGGACAGATGGTGAATTCCTTTTTATCTTTACACTGTTGTTGGATGTCTCCTGTTCCTCTAAGTCTCATTTGGCTTTGGTTTCCCCCCTCTGTGTTGAATAATCGGACTCTAAATAGCCCCGGCGTTTCTCCTGCAGTTCTTCGTTCTTTCCACTGCTAGCGCTGCCTTTGTGAAGGCAGATGGTGCTTGTGAGAAGTCAACAGCGTGTCCACCGAAAAGGGTGTCTGACTCCTGGTATTGGATCCGGATGGGTTGATAACAGACCGAAACGGTTACAATATGATACTGCTTAGATTAACTGTGGATATGTATTGTGATCGTGCTCGGCTCAGGTGTGTGTTCAGTCTGCACACAAAACATTTCGGTCGCGAAACGTCTAATCAAATCGAATAAAACGGCGGGGATAGCATAATTTATCCGTGTGCTATTGTTTTTCAACAATTGTAATGCCCTTTGTAACGTTTAACCACTTCGTTAAATACAGCTCGTTATAGGATATTGTGAACTGAACCTATTTTGCTGTGAATTTATATTTACTGCGAATAGTTTATTGTGTCTGGTCTTGGTCTGTCTGCACTAAATAAATGATTTATATCAAGGGATTATTTAGTTTGTCTGTGTACTTTTTTACCTAACCACTAAAGGCCACTCCTTGCACTTCACACATTTGCCCTTTTAATTACTCCCTTACTGACATACTTTAAAATGCAATGTGCGTGTGATAATAGTTTTAGCAGCCTGTTGCCATTCAGGTGAGACAATACCTAGTAAATCCTTTTTTTTTTTTTTCATGTTGGTGCGCCGCGAAGGTTTTTGGTCTCTGTCGCTTTTTACACAGTTCTTACAAGTGGCACATTGGGGATGAGGAGCAGAGCATGCTGACACGCATAGCTGTGGACTTCTGCATGGCATGGGGCCACAGGTCATTCCAAGTATTTCAAGACGCCTGCAAATGTGTGGACACGTTGTGTTGGCCCAACCCTCACAGATTGTGCCAAGTCAAGTAGAGATGCATGTTGTGCTGTTCTAAAGTGACACGTCGTCAACGGCAAAAACATCTCTCAGAGTTCCTGGCTTGACTTGCCTCTGGAAGACAACACTTGCCCAGGCTGGATATTTGCCAAAAGAAGCAAAGAGGACTAGACAACTTGCCTAGACGCAACTGCATATTTTATTGTCACCTGGAAGGCCATCCAGGCTTTTCACCATCATGGCCCTTGGTCAACAAGGCGCCCGAACAGGGACTCAAACCCTGGACCCTCAGATTAAAAGTCTGATGCTCTACCGGCTGAGCTACCCGGGCTTCAGTGAAGTGCTTCACAATGTGTTGGCTTCATGATTGTTCCAGACCGCTTTCTGGCCGGTTTAGAAAACCGGGCTCAGGGTGACAAGGGTCACATGCATATGAGATGTTTGGGCAATGCGAGTTCTCCACAACAAATCCGAATTTCCGGGGTTTTCTCCTTGTCCTCATGCAATTCCAATGGCTTGACATTTGGGAGCTCGTCCAAAACCGATGTCAAACCATAATTACGCCTTCCTTCGAGCTGGAATTGAACCAGCGACCTAAGGATGCCCGCTGCCTGAAACCTACAGTCCTCCGCTCTACCAACTGAGCTATCGAAGGTAAGCTTCTCACCGTCTTCGCCTGGCAGTCTCAGTGGCAGTGCAAAGCCAAGAAGCACCGTGGCTTGGCTCAGTGGTTTTCAACCCGTGTGCCGTGAGGACTACCCAATTGTGTCGTGAGATTTTTATCCCCTGAAAAATATTATGTCATTTTGTTTGGTCAACTTCATAAATCTTGAATCAAATCAAACTTATTCAAATGTGTGAAAATATTACATTTATACATCACCTGTAGAAAGCGTTTCATAACTGAAATGTTGTGTTTTCGGGACTGAACGCACACCTACACTGAGTTGCAGTGCTATCAGTTGTATCGTAAGGTACACTTATAAATTTCAATTTAAGAAGTGAATTTATAGTATCACCTTATCACGAATCCTGGAATCTTGTAGAACTCAATTTCTGTAATAATTGGACACAGACACCAATTCCAAAGATATAAATTGTTAAATTTATTCAAAAACAAAGACTAAATGTAGCACTACACTAATTATACAAAAGGGAAAAGCTAATTAAAATTCAACTCTAGATCAACAAATCAAAGACAAATCACTTCCGTGACCAAATCAAAGACCATGGGATCGCATATGATAACACACAAATCGTTAAACAAAAAAGGTTATAAACACATTAACTACAATACCGGTTAGTAAGACGAAGGTGAGTCTCTCGTTAGTATTGTTAGTCAGACATTAAATAACTACGCAGGTTAGTATTTATGTCAGGTAACTTCTCGTTATATATATATATCAGTCTCATTTACGTTTAGGTGCCGAGAAAGATCCTATCATTACTTGTTACCACAATTTCCCTTAACTGATTATTATTCAATGATCAAGGATAGGCAGGGCCACCAATAATCTAACGTCTATTGACTTGTGTCAATTTCAGACTAAACAGTTAAACAGGAATGAGAAGATATTTCTCGGGGTTGACAGATTTTATTTCTAAAATTATCAACAAAACAGTTTAATGTAACACACATTTATATTTAAGAAAACTAAATGATATTACACATTCTAGAGTTATGAATCACAGAATAACACTTCTAATTGATTTCTCAAATGTCATGAATCATGAACTCCAAACTGTTAAACTTATCTGAACTTCGTCGCAGAGAGGCCTCTCTGTCTTCGGGCTCAGATCACAGCACACGGCACATGGTCCGTGTGGTTTGGAACAAAGGCAGTGCGGTTCGGCTTTGTCCAAGAACTTCCACTCAGTCGATGCACCTGGATTTTGGGGTTTCGCGAAATTAGAGTCTTTTCCAAACAGATTTTCCACTGGTTTGAAGGCTCCAAGGTTGTGCATAAAATCTTCTTTGTAAGCAGGGTTCCACCGTAGTTACTTGAAGACAAAGTCTTTGAGGAAAGCAGGGCCCTGTTTGTTCCAAG
This sequence comes from Amia ocellicauda, assembly GCF_036373705.1. Classification (NCBI taxonomy): domain Eukaryota; kingdom Metazoa; phylum Chordata; class Actinopteri; order Amiiformes; family Amiidae; genus Amia; species Amia ocellicauda. The sequence goes on from NW_027102823.1 coordinate 278,364, forward strand.
GGTCAAGTTTCTTAAGACTCAAATAGCTATTTAAATGACTGAACACTTTCATATACATTCGACTTACTCAATTGTCCAGCTGTAAAACTCCACTGATCAGGTGGGCACAGGCGGACATGCACAGTCTGTAAAGTTCTTTCTTTAATAAAGTCCTTTAATAGAATTCTTCGTACGGCTCAATCTCCTTCTCCCAGTTTAACTCTTCTGTTGCCGGCAAAGACTTGGTTGGTTTCTGGTTCCGGTTCGGGCAACAGAGCTACAGCTTGAGCTGTGGCAGCGAGTTACTGGTTCAGGTGAGAGAGAAAGAGAGAGAGAGAGAGAGAGAGACTGTGCACTGTTCCATATAGTCTGTCAGATCAATAGGTGATTGGTTCTTGAGTTCTTGGGATTGGATTTCGGTTTCAGCCCCCAGTGTCCTAATGGAGGGGGGCTTGATTTATGACTGATGTCAATCCATGCCATCTTTTGGAAATGCCGGTTGGCCCGGGTTCGTAGCTCTATGTCGGGATTTCGGCTCTCGTCCACTTCAAAGAGATTTTATCACCTACAGGCCCCTTTCTCCAGACATCTCATTGCAGGATTCAACCTATTTGGCCTCTTCTCAGTGCCATCCTCCCCAAAACTGTCACTTTGATGCAAACCAGTTCCAAGCTGATGAGCAAAGGAAATCTGATAACTTTGGGGGTGGAGAGGTCTTCTTTAGATCAGTGCTTCAGCTCAGAGCCCAAATGCTCTTATCAAAATACACCCAACATAACGCTACACAGTGGAACTGCAAGGCAATTGATTAAAGGGACAGATGGTGAATTCCTTTTTATCTTTACACTGTTGTTGGATGTCTCCTGTTCCTCTAAGTCTCATTTGGCTTTGGTTTCCCCCCTCTGTGTTGAATAATCGGGCTCTAAATAGCCCCGGCGTTTCTCCTGCAGTTCTTCGTTCTTTCCACTGCTAGCGCTGCCTTTGTGAAGGCAGATGGTGCTTGTGAGAAGTCAACAGCGTGTCCACCGAAAAGGGTGTCTGACTCCTGGTTTTGGATCCGGATGGGTTGATAACAGACCGAAACGGTTACAATATGATACTGCTTAGATTAACTGTGGATATGTATTGTGATCGTGCTCGGCTCAGGTGTGCGTTCAGTCTGCACACAAAACATTTCGGTCGCGAAACGTCTAATCAAATCGAATAAAACGGCGGGGATAGCATGTTTGATCCGTGTGCTATTGTTTTTCAACAATTGTAATGCCCTTTGTAACGTTTAACCACTTCGTTAAATACAGCTTGTTATAGGATATTGTGAACTGAACCTATTTTGCTGTGAATTTATATTTACTGCGAATAGTTTATTGTGTCTGGTCTTGGTCTGTCTGCACTAAATAAATGATTTGTATCAAGGGATTATTTAGTTTGTCTGTGTACTTTTTTACCTAACCACTAAAGGCCACTCCTTGCACTTCACACATTTGCCCTTTTAATTACTCCCTTACTGACATACTTTAACATGCAATGTGCGTGTGATAATAGTTTTAGCAGCCTGTTGCCATTCAGGTGAGACAATACCTAGTAAATCCTTTTTTTTTTTTTTCATGTTGGTGCGCCGCGAAGGTTTTTGGTCTCAGCAAAGTGTGCCGTGGCATTACAACGCTTGGGAACCACTGGCTTGGCTTGTTGGGCATCCAGGTATGCACTGAGATTACGATCGGCACGATGATTGTCGTTCTCAGGAGAATTGTGTTTCTTTGCTGATCACGTTCTCTGTCGCTTTTTACACAGTTCTTACAAGTGGCACATTGGGGATGAGGAGCAGAGCATGCTGACACGCATAGCTGTGGACTTCTGCATGGCATGGGGCCACAGGTCAGTTCTTGAGACTGAACGCACACCTACACTGAGTTGCAGTGCTATCAGTTGTATCGTAAGGTACACTTATAAATTTCAATTTAAGAAGTGAATTTATAGTATCACCTTATCACGAATCCTGGAATCTTGTAGAACTCAATTTCTGTAATAATTGGACACAGACACCAATTCCAAAGATATAAATTGTTAAATTTATTCAAAAACAAAGACTAAATGTAGCACTACACTAATTATACAAAGGGAAAAGCTAATTAAAATTCAACTCTAGATCAACAAATCAAAGACAAATCACTTCCGTGACCAAATCAAAGACCATGGGATCGCATATGATAACACACAAATCGTTAAACAAAAAAGGTTATAAACACATTAACTACAATACCGGTTAGTAAGACGAAGGTGAGTCTCTCGTTAGTATTGTTAGTCAGACATTAAATAACTACGCAGGTTAGTATTTATGTCAGGTAACTTCTCGTTATATATATATATCAGTCTCATTTACGTTTAGGTGCCGAGAAAGATCCTTTCATTACTTGTTACCACAATTTCCCTTAACTGATTATTATTCAATGATCAAGGATAGGCAGGGCCACCAATAATCTAACGTCCATTGACTTGTGTCAATTTCAGACTAAACAGTTAAACAGGAATGAGAAGATATTTCTCGGGGTTGACAGACTTTATTTCTAAAATTATCAACAAAACAGTTTAATGTAACACACATTTATATTTAAGAAAACTAAATGATATTACACATTCTAGAGTTATGAATCACAGAATAACATTTCTAATTGATTTCTCAAATGTCATGAATCATGAACTCCAAACTGTTAAACTTATCTGAACTTCGTCGCAGAGAGGCCTCTCTGTCTTCGGGCTCAGATCACAGCACACGGCACATGGTCCGTGTGGTTTGGAACAAAGGCAGTGCGGTTCGGCTTTGTCCAAGAACTTCCACTCAGTCGATGCACCTGGAAGTTGGGGTTTCGCGAAATTAGAGTCTTTTCCAAACAGATTTTCCACTGGTTTGAAGGCTCCAAGGTTGTGCACAAAATCTTCTTTGTAAGCAGGGTTCCACCGTAGTTACTTGAAGACAAAGTCTTTGAGGAAAGCAGGGCCCTGTTTGTTCCAAGGGTCAAGTTTCTTAAGACTCAAATAGCTATTTAAATGACTGAACACTTTCATATACATTCGACTTACTCAATTGTCCAGCTGTAAAACTCAACTGATCAGGTGGGCACAGGCGGACATGCACAGTCTGTAAAGTTCTTTCTTTAATAAAGTCCTTTAATAGAATTCTTCGTACGGCTCAATCTCCTTCTCCCAGTTTAACTCTTCTGTTGCCAGCAAAGACTTGGTTGGTTTCTGGTTCCGGTTCGGGCAACAGAGCTACAGCTTGAGCTGTGGCAGCGAGTTACTGGTTCAGGTGAGAGAGAAAGAGAGAGAGAGAGAGAGAGAGAGAGACTGTGCACTGTTCCTTATAGTCTGTCAGATCAATAGGTGATTGGTTCTTGAGTTCTTGAGATTGGATTTCGGTTTCAGCCCCCAGTGTCCTATTGGAGGGGGGCTTGATTTATGACTGATGTCAATCCATGCCATCTTTTGGAAATGCCGGTTGGCCCGGGTTCGTAGCTCTATGTCGGGATTTCGGCTCTCGTCCACTTCAAAGAGTTTTTATCACCTACAGGCCCCTTTCTCCAGACATCTCATAGCAGGATTCAACCTATTTGGCCTCTTCTCGGTGCCATCCTCCCCAAAACTGTCACTTTGATGCAAACCAGTTCCAAGCTGATGAGCAAAGGAAATCTGATAACTTTGGGGGTGGAGAGGTCTTCTTTAGATCAGTGCTTCAGCTCAGAGCCCAAATGCTCTTATCAAAATAAACCCAACATAACGCTACACAGTGGAACTGCAAGGCAATTGATTAAAGGGACAGATGGTGAATTCCTTTTTATCTTTACACTGTTGTTGGATGTCTCCTGTTCCTCTAAGTCTCATTTGGCTTTGGTTTCCCCCCTCTGTGTTGAATAATCGGACTCTAAATAGACCCGGCGTTTCTCCTGCAGTTCTTCGTTCTTTCCACTGCTAGCGCTGCCTTTGTGAAGGCAGATGGTGCTTGTGAGAAGTCAACAGCGTGTCCACCGAAAAGGGTGTCTGACTCCTGGTATTGGATCCGGATGGGTTGATAACAGACCGAAACGGTTACAATATGATACTGCTTAGATTAACTGTGGATATGTATTGTGATCGTGCTCGGCTCAGGTGTGCGTTCAGTCTGCACACAAAACATTTCAGTCGCGAAACGTCTAATCAAATCGAATAAAACGGCGGGGATAGCATATTTTATCCGTGTGCTATTGTTTTTCAACAATTGTAATGCCCTTTGTAACGTTTAACCACTTCGTTAAATACAGCTCGTTATAGGATATTGTGAACTGAACCTATTTTGCTGTGAATTTATATTTACTGCGAATAGTTTATTGTGTCTGGTCTTGGTCTGTCTGCACTAAATAAATGATTTATATCAAGGGATTATTTAGTTTGTCTGTGTACTTTTTTACCTAACCACTAAAGGCCACTCCTTGCACTTCACACATTTGCCCTTTTAATTACTCCCTTACTGACATACTTTAAAATGCAATGTGCGTGTGATAATAGTTTTAGCAGCCTGTTGCCATTCAGGTGAGACAATACCTAGTAAATCCTTTTTTTTTTTTTTCATGTTGGTGCGCCGCGAAGGTTTTTGGTCTCTGTCGCTTTTTACACAGTTCTTACAAGTGGCACATTGGGGATGAGGAGTAGAGCATGCTGACACGCATAGCTGTGGACTTCTGCATGGCATGGGGCCACAGGTCATTCCAAGTATTTCAAGACGCCTGCAAATGTGTGGACACGTTGTGTTGGCCCAACGCTCACAGATTGTGCCAAGTCAAGTAGAGATGCATGTTGTGCTGTTCTAAAGTGACACGTCGTCAACGGCAAAAACATCTCTCAGAGTTCCTGGCTTGACTTGCCTCTGGAAGACAACACTTGCCCAGGCTGGATATTTGCCAAAAGAAGCAAAGAGGACTAGACAACTTGCCTAGACGCAACTGCATATTTTATTGTCACCTGGAAGGCCATCCAGGCTTTTCACCATCATGGCCCTTGGTCAACAAGGCGCCCGAACAGGGACTCAAACCCTGGACCCTCAGATTAAAAGTCTGATGCTCTACCGGCTGTGCTACCGGGGCTTCAGTGAAGTGCTTCACAATGTGTTGGCTTCATGATTGTTCCAGACCGCTTTCTGGCCGGTTTAGAAAACTGGGCTCAGGGTGACAAGGGTCACATGCATATGAGATGTTTGGGCAATGCGAGTTCTCCACAACAAATCCGAATTTCCGGGGTTTTCTCCTTGTCCTCATGCAAATCCAATGGCTTGACATTTGGGAGCTCGTCCAAAACCGTTGTCAAACCATAATCACGCCTTCCTTCGAGCCGGAATTGAACCAGCGACCTAAGGATGCCCGCTGCCTGAAACCTACAGTCCTCCGCTCTACCAACTGAGCTATCGAAGGTAAGCTTCTCACTGTCTTCGCCTGGCAGTCTCAGTGGCAGTGCAAAGCCAAGAAGCACCGTGGCTTGGCTCAGTGGTTTTCAACCCGTGTGCCGTGAGGACTACCCAATTGTGTCGTGAGATTTTTATTCCCTGAAAAATATTATGTCATTTTGTTTGGTCAACTTCATAAATCTTGTATCAAATCAAACTTATTCAAATGTGTGAAAATATTACATTTATACATCACCTGTAGAAAGCGTTTCATAACTGAAATGTTGTGTTTGCCGGACTGAACGCACACCTACACTGAGTTGCAGTGCTATCAGTTGTATCGTAAGGTACACTTATAAATTTCAATTTAAGAAGTGAATTTATAGTATCACCTTATCACGAATCCTGGAATCTTGTAGAACTCAATTTCTGTAATAATTGGACACAGACACCAATTCCAAAGATATAAATTGTTAAATTTATTCAAAAACAAAGACTAAATGTAGCACTACACTAATTATACAAAAGGGAAAAGCTAATTAAAATTCAACTCTAGATCAACAAATCAAAGACAAATCACTTCCGTGACCAAATCAAAGACCATGGGATCGCATATGATAACACACAAATCGTTAAACAAAAAAGGTTATAAACACATTAACTACAATACCGGTTAGTAAGACGAAGGTGAGTCTCTCGTTAGTATTGTTAGTCAGACATTAAATAACTACGCAGGTTAGTATTTATGTCAGGTAACTTCTCGTTATATATATATATCAGTCTCATTTACGTTTAGGTGCCGAGAAAGATCCTATCATTACTTGTTACCACAATTTCCCTTAACTGATTATTATTCAATGATCAAGGATAGGCAGGGCCACCAATAATCTAACGTCTATTGACTTGTGTCAATTTCAGACTAAACAGTTAAACAGGAATGAGAAGATATTTCTCGGGGTTGACAGATTTTATTTCTAAAATTATCAACAAAACAGTTTAATGTAACACACATTTATATTTAAGAAAACTAAATGATATTACACATTCTAGAGTTATGAATCACAGAATAACATTTCTAATTGATTTCTCAAATGTCATGAATCATGAACTCCAAACTGTTAAACTTATCTGAACTTCGTCGCAGAGAGGCCTCTCTGTCTTCGGGCTCAGATCACAGCACACGGCACATGGTCCGTGTGGTTTGGAACAAAGGCAGTGTGGTTCGGCTTTGTCCAAGAACTTCCACTCAGTCGATGCACCTGGATTTTGGGGTTTCGCGAAATTAGAGTCTTTTCCAAACAGATTTTCCACTGGTTTGAAGGCTCCAAGGTTGTGCATAAAATCTTCTTTGTAAGCAGGGTTCCACCGTAGTTACTTGAAGACAAAGTCTTTGAGGAAAGCAGGGCCCTGTTTGTTCCAAGGGTCAAGTTTCTTAAGACTCAAATAGCTATTTAAATGACTGAACACTTTCATATATATTCGACTTACTCAATTGTCCAGCTGTAAAACTCCACTGATCAGGTGGGCACAGGCGGACATGCACAGTCTGTAAAGTTCTTTCTTTAATAAAGTCCTTTAATAGAATTCTTCGTACGGCTCAATCTCCTTCTCCCAGTTTAACTCTTCTGTTGCCGGCAAAGACTTGGTTGGTTTCTGGTTCCGGTTCGGGCAACAGAGCTACAGCTTGAGCTGTGGCAGCGAGTTACTGGTTCAGGTGAGAGAGAAAGAGAGAGAGAGAGAGAGAGAGACTGTGCACTGTTCCTTATAGTCTGTCAGATCAATAGGTGATTGGTTCTTCAGTTCTTGGGATTGGATTTCGGTTTCAGCCCCCAGTGTCCTAATGGAGGGGGGCTTGATTTATGACTGATGTCAATCCATGCCATCTTTTGGAAATGCCGGTTGGCCCGGGTTCGTAGCTCTATGTCGGGATTTCGGCTCTCGTCCACTTCAAAGAGATTTTATCACCTACAGGCCCCTTTCTCCAGACATCTCATTGCAGGATTCAACCTATTTGGCCTCTTCTCAGTGCCATCCTCCCCAAAACTGTCACTTTGATGCAAACCAGTTCCAAGCTGATGAGCAAAGGAAATCTGATAACTTTGGGGGTGGAGAGGTCTTCTTTAGATCAGTGCTTCAGCTCAGAGCCCAAATGCTCTTATCAAAATACACCCAACATAACACTACACAGTGGAACAGCAAGGCAATTGATTAAAGGGACAGATGGTGAATTCCTTTTTATCTTTACACTGTTGTTGGATGTCTCCTGTTCCTCTAAGTCTCATTTGGCTTTGGTTTCCCCCCTCTGTGTTGAATAATCGGGCTCTAAATAGCCCCGGCGTTTCTCCTGCAGTTCTTCGTTCTTTCCACTGCTAGCGCTGCCTTTGTGAAGGCAGATGGTGCTTGTGAGAAGTCAACAGCGTGTCCACCGAAAAGGGTGTCTGACTCCTGGTTTTGGATCCGGATGGGTTGATAACAGACCGAAACGGTTACAATATGATACTGCTTAGATTAACTGTGGATATGTATTGTGATCGTGCTCGGCTCAGGTGTGCGTTCAGTCTGCACACAAAACATTTCGGTCGCGAAACGTCTAATCAAATCGAATAAAACGGCGGGGATAGCATGTTTGATCCGTGTGCTATTGTTTTTCAACAATTGTAATGCCCTTTGTAACGTTTAACCACTTCGTTAAATACAGCTTGTTATAGGATATTGTGAACTGAACCTATTTTGCTGTGAATTTATATTTACTGCGAATAGTTTATTGTGTCTGGTCTTGGTCTGTCTGCACTAAATAAATCATTTGTATCAAGGGATTATTTAGTTTGTCTGTGTACTTTTTTACCTAACCACTAAAGGCCACTCCTTGCACTTCACACATTTGCCCTTTTAATTACTCCCATACTGACATACTTTAACATGCAATGTGCGTGTGATAATAGTTTTAGCAGCCTGTTGCCATTCAGGTGAGACAATACCTAGTAAATCCTTTTTTTTTTTTTCATGTTGGTGCGCCGCGAAGGTTTTTGGTCTCAGCAAAGTGTGCCGTGGCATTACAACGCTTGGGAACCACTGGCTTGGCTTGTTGGGCATCCAGGTATGCACTGAGATTACGATCGGCACGATGATTGTCGTTCTCAGGAGAATTGTGTTTCTATGCTGATCACGTTCTCTGTCGCTTTTTACACAGTTCTTACAAGTGGCACATTGGGGATGAGGAGCAGAGCATGCTGACACGCATAGCTGTGGACTTCTGCATGGCATGGGGCCACAGGTCATTCCAAGTATTTCAAGACGCCTGCAAATGTGTGGACACGTTGTGTTGGTCCAACCCTCACAGATTGTGCCAAGTCAAGTAGAGATGCATGTTGTGCTGTTCTAAAGTGACACGTCGTCAACGGCAAAAACATCTCTCAGAGTTCCTGGCTTGACTTGCCTCTGGAAGACAACACTTGCCCAGGCTGGATATTTGCCGAAAGAAGCAAAGAGGACCAGAAACCTTGCCTAGACGCAACTGCATATTTTATTGTCACCTGGAAGGCCATCCAGGCTTTTCACCATCATGGCCCTTGGTCAACAAGGCGCCGGAACAGGGACTCGAACCCTGGACCCTCAGATTAAAAGTCTGATGCTCTACCGGCTGAGCTACCCGGGCTTCAGTGAAGTGCTTCACAATGTGTTGGCTTCATGATTGTTCCAGACCGCTTTCTGGCCGGTTTAGAAAACTGGGCTCAGGGTGACAAAGGTCACATGTATATGAGATGTTTGGGCAATGCGAGTTCTCCACAACAAATCCGAATTTCCGGGGTTTTCTCCTTGTCCTCATGCAATTCCAATGGCTTGACATTTGGGAGCTCGTCCAAAACCGATGTCAAACCATAATCACGCCTTCCTTCGAGCCGGAATTGAACCAGCGACCTAAGGATGCCTGCTGCCTGAAACCTACAGTCCTCCGCTCTACCAACTGAGCTATCGAAGGTAAGCTTCTCACTGTCTTCGCCTGGCAGTCTCAGTGGCAGTGCAAAGCCAAGAAGCACCGTGGCTTGGCTCAGTGGTTTTCAACCCGTGTGCCGTGAGGACTACCCAATTGTGTCGTGAGATTTTTATCCCCTGAAAAATATTATGTCATTTTGTTTGGTCAACTTCATAAATCTTGTATCAAATCAAACTTATTCAAATGTGTGAAAATATTACATTTATACATCACCTGTAGAAAGCGTTTCATAACTGAAATGTTGTGTTTGCCGGACTGAACGCACACCTACACTGAGTTGCAGTACTATCAATTGTATCGTAAGGTACACTTATAAATTTCAATTTAAGAAGTGAATTTATAGTATCACCTTATCACGAATCCTGGAATCTTGTAGAACTCAATTTCTGTAATAATTGGACACAGACACCAATTCCAAAGATATAAATTGTTAAATTTATTCAAAAACAAAGACTAAATGTAGCACTACACTAATTATACAAAAGGGAAAAGCTAATTAAAATTCAACTCTAGATCAACAAATCAAAGACAAATCACTTCCTTGACCAAATCAAAGACCATGGGATCGCATATGATAACACACAAATCGTTAAACAAAAAAGGTTATAAACACATTAACTACAATACCGGTTAGTAAGACGAAGGTGAGTCTCTCGTTAGTATTGTTAGTCAGACATTAAATAACTACGCAGTTTAGTATTTATGTCAGGTAACTTCTCGTTATATATATATATATCAGTCTCATTTACGTTTAGGTGCCGAGAAAGATCCTATCATTACTTGTTACCACAATTTCCCTTAACTGATTATTATTCAATGATCAAGGATAGGCAGGGCCACCAATAATCTAACGTCTATTGACTTGTGTCAATTTCAGACTAAACAGTTAAACAGGAATGAGAAGATATTTCTCGGGGTTGACAGATTTTATTTCTAAAATTATCAACAAAACAGTTTAATGTAACACACATTTATATTTAAGAAAACTAAATGATATTACACATTCTAGAGTTATGAATCACAGAATAACATTTCTAATTGATTTCTCAAATGTCATGAATCATGAACTCCAAACTGTTAAACTTATCTGAACTTCGTCGCAGAGAGGCCTCTCTGTCTTCGGGCTCAGATCACAGCACACGGCACATGGTCCGTGTGGTTTGGAACAAAGGCAGTGCGGTTCGGCTTTGTCCAAGAACTTCCACTCAGTCGATGCACCTGGATTTTGGGGTTTCGCGAAATTAGAGTCTTTTCCAAACAGATTTTCCACTGGTTTGAAGGCTCCAAGGTTGTGCACAAAATCTTCTTTGTAAGCAGGGTTCCACCGTAGTTACTTGAAGACAAAGTCTTTGAGGAAAGCAGGGCCCTGTTTGTTCCAAGGGTCAAGTTTCTTAAGACTCAAATAGCTATTTAAATGACTGAACTCTTTCATATACATTCGACTTACTCAATTGTCCAGCTGTAAAACTCCACTGATCAGGTGGGCACAGGCGGACATGCACAGTCTGTAAAGTTCTTTCTTTAATAAAGTCCTTGAATAGAATTCTTCGTACGGCTCAATCTCCTTCTCCCAGTTTAACTCTTCTGTTGCCGGCAAAGACTTGGTTGGTTTCTGGTTCCGGTTCGGGCAACAGAGCTACAGCTTGAGCTGTGGCAGCGAGTTACTGGTTCAGGTGAGAGAGAAAGAGAGAGAGAGAGAGAGAGAGAGAGACTGTGCACTGTTCCTTATAGTCTGTCAGATCAATAGGTGATTGGTTCTTGAGTTCTTGAGATTGGATTTCGGTTTCAGCCCCCAGTGTCCTAATGGAGGGGGGCTTGATTTATGACTGATGTCAATCCATGCCATCTTTTGGAAATGCCGGTTGGCCCGGGTTCGTAGCTCTATGTCGGGATTTCGGCTCTCGTCCACTTCAAAGAGTTTTTATCACCTACAGGCCCCTTTCTCCAGACATCTCATAGCAGGATTCAACCTATTTGGCCTCTTCTCGGTGCCATCCTCCCCAAAACTGTCACTTTGATGCAAACCAGTTCCAAGCTGATGAGCAAAGGAAATCTGATAACTTTGGGGGTGGAGAGGTCTTCTTTAGATCAGTGCTTCAGCTCAGAGCCCAAATGCTCTTATCAAAATAAACCCAACATAACGCTACACAGTGAAACTGCAAGGCAATTGATTAAAGGGACAGATGGTGAATTCCTTTTTATCTTTACACTGTTGTTGGATGTCTCCTGTTCCTCTAAGTCTCATTTGGCTTTGGTTTCCCCCCTCTGTGTTGAATAATCGGGCTCTAAATAGCCCCGGCGTTTCTCCTGCAGTTCTTCGTTCTTTCCACTGCTAGCGCTGCCTTTGTGAAGGCAGATGGTGCTTGTGAGAAGTCAACAGCGTGTCCACCGAAAAGGGTGTCTGACTCCTGGTATTGGATCCGGATGGGTTGATAACAGACCGAAACGGTTACAATATGATACTGCTTAGATTAACTGTGGATATGTATTGTGATCGTGCTCGGCTCAGGTGTGTGTTCAGTCTGCACACAAAACATTTCGGTCGCGAAACGTCTAATCAAATCGAATAAAACGGCGGGGATAGCATAATTTATCCGTGTGCTATTGTTTTTCAACAATTGTAATGCCCTTTGTAACGTTTAACCACTTCGTTAAATACAGCTCGTTATAGGATATTGTGAACTGAACCTATTTTGCTGTGAATTTATATTTACTGCGAATAGTTTATTGTGTCTGGTCTTGGTCTGTCTGCACTAAATAAATGATTTATATCAAGGGATTATTTAGTTTGTCTGTGTACTTTTTTACCTAACCACTAAAGGCCACTCCTTGCACTTCACACATTTGCCCATTTAATTACTCCCTTACTGACATACTTTAAAATGCAATGTGCGTGTGATAATAGTTTTAGCAGCCTGTTGCCATTCAGGTGAGACAATACCTAGTAAATCCTTTTTTTTTTTTTTCATGTTGGTGCGCCGCGAAGGTTTTTGGTCTCTGTCGCTTTTTACACAGTTCTTACAAGTGGCACATTGGGGATGAGGAGCAGAGCATGCTGACACGCATAGCTGTGGACTTCTGCATGGCATGGGGCCACAGGTCATTCCAAGTATTTCAAGACGCCTGCAAATGTGTGGACACGTTGTGTTGGCCCAACCCTCACAGATTGTGCCAAGTCAAGTAGAGATGCATGTTGTGCTGTTCTAAAGTGACACGTCGTCAACGGCAAAAACATCTCTCAGAGTTCCTGGCTTGACTTGCCTCTGGAAGACAACACTTGCCCAGGCTGGATATTTGCCAAAAGAAGCAAAGAGGACTAGACAACTTGCCTAGACGCAACTGCATATTTTATTGTCACCTGGAAGGCCATCCAGGCTTTTCACCATCATGGCCCTTGGTCAACAAGGCGCCCGAACAGGGACTCAAACCCTGGACCCTCAGATTAAAAGTCTGATGCTCTACCGGCTGAGCTACCCGGGCTTCAGTGAAGTGCTTCACAATGTGTTGGCTTCATGATTGTTCCAGACCGCTTTCTGGCCGGTTTAGAAAACCGGGCTCAGGGTGACAAGGGTCACATGCATATGAGATGTTTGGGCAATGCGAGTTCTCCACAACAAATCCGAATTTCCGGGGTTTTCTCCTTGTCCTCATGCAATTCCAATGGCTTGACATTTGGGAGCTCGTCCAAAACCGATGTCAAACCATAATTACGCCTTCCTTCGAGCTGGAATTGAACCAGCGACCTAAGGATGCCCGCTGCCTGAAACCTACAGTCCTCCACTCTACCAACTGAGCTATCGAAGGTAAGCTTCTCACCGTCTTCGCCTGGCAGTCTCAGTGGCAGTGCAAAGCCAAGAAGCACCGTGGCTTGGCTCAGTGGTTTTCAACCCGTGTGCCGTGAGGACTACCCAATTGTGTCGTGAGATTTTTATCCCCTGAAAAATATTATGTCATTTTGTTTGGTCAACTTCATAAATCTTGAATCAAATCAAACTTATTCAAATGTGTGAAAATATTACATTTATACATCACCTGTAGAAAGCGTTTCATAACTGAAATGTTGTGTTTGCGGGACTGAACGCACACCTACACTGAGTTGCAGTGCTATCAGTTGTATCGTAAGGTACACTTATAAATTTCAATTTAAGAAGTGAATTTATAGTATCACCTTATCACGAATCCTGGAATCTTGTAGAACTCAATTTCTGTAATAATTGGACACAGACACCAATTCCAAAGATATAAATTGTTAAATTTATTCAAAAACAAAGACTAAATGTAGCACTACACTAATTATACAAAAGGGAAAAGCTAATTAAAATTCAACTCTAGATCAACAAATCAAAGACAAATCACTTCCGTGACCAAATCAAAGACCATGGGATCGCATATGATAACACACAAATCGTTAAACAAAAAAGGTTATAAACACATTAACTACAATACCGGTTAGTAAGACGAAGGTGAGTCTCTCGTTAGTATTGTTAGTCAGACATTAAATAACTACGCAGGTTAGTATTTATGTCAGGTAACTTCTCGTTATATATATATATCAGTCTCATTTACGTTTAGGTGCCGAGAAAGATCCTATCATTACTTGTTACCACAATTTCCCTTAACTGATTATTATTCAATGATCAAGGATAGGCAGGGCCACCAATAATCTAACGTCTATTGACTTGTGTCAATTTCAGACTAAACAGTTAAACAGGAATGAGAAGATATTTCTCGGGGTTGACAGATTTTATTTCTAAAATTATCAACAAAACAGTTTAATGTAACACACATTTATATTTAAGAAAACTAAATGATATTACACATTCTAGAGTTATGAATCACAGAATAACACTTCTAATTGATTTCTCAAATGTCATGAATCATGAACTCCAAACTGTTAAACTTATCTGAACTTCGTCGCAGAGAGGCCTCTCTGTCTTCGGGCTCAGATCACAGCACACGGCACATGGTCCGTGTGGTTTGGAACAAAGGCAGTGCGGTTCGGCTTTGTCCAAGAACTTCCACTCAGTCGATGCACCTGGATTTTGGGGTTTCGCGAAATTAGAGTCTTTTCCAAACAGATTTTCCACTGGTTTGAAGGCTCCAAGGTTGTGCATAAAATCTTCTTTGTAAGCAGGGTTCCACCGTAGTTACTTGAAGACAAAGTCTTTGAGGAAAGCAGGGCCCTGTTTGTTCCAAGGGTCAAGTTTCTTAAGACTCAAATAGCTATTTAAATGACTGAACACTTTCATATACATTCGACTTACTCAATTGTCCAGCTGTAAAACTCCACTGATCAGGTGGGCACAGGCGGACATGCACAGTCTGTAAAGTTCTTTCTTTAATAAAGTCCTTGAATAGAATTCTTCGTACGGCTCAATCTCCTTCTCCCAGTTTAACTCTTCTGTTGCCGGCAAAGACTTGGTTGGTTTCTGGTTCCGGTTCGGGCAACAGAGCTACAGCTTGAGCTGTGGCAGCGAGTTACTGGTTCAGGTGAGAGAGAAAGAGAGAGAGAGAGAGAGAGAGACTGTGCACTGTTCCATATAGTCTGTCAGATCAATAGGTGATTGGTTCTTGAGTTCTTGGGATTGGATTTCGGTTTCAGCCCCCAGTGTCCTAATGGAGGGGGGCTTGATTTATGACTGATGTCAATCCATGCCATCTTTTGGAAATGCCGGTTGGCCCGGGTTCGTAGCTCTATGTCGGGATTTCGGCTCTCGTCCACTTCAAAGAGATTTTATCACCTACAGGCCCCTTTCTCCAGACATCTCATTGCAGGATTCAACCTATTTGGCCTCTTCTCAGTGCCATCCTCCCCAAAACTGTCACTTTGATGCAAACCAGTTCCAAGCTGATGAGCAAAGGAAATCTGATAACTTTGGGGGTGGAGAGGTCTTCTTTAGATCAGTGCTTCAGCTCAGAGCCCAAATGCTCTTATCAAAATACACCCAACATAACGCTACACAGTGGAACTGCAAGGCAATTGATTAAAGGGACAGATGGTGAATTCCTTTTTATCTTTACACTGTTGTTGGATGTCTCCTGTTCCTCTAAGTCTCATTTGGCTTTGGTTTCCCCCCTCTGTGTTGAATAATCGGGCTCTAAATAGCCCCGGCGTTTCTCCTGCAGTTCTTCGTTCTTTCCACTGCTAGCGCTGCCTTTGTGAAGGCAGATGGTGCTTGTGAGAAGTCAACAGCGTGTCCACCGAAAAGGGTGTCTGACTCCTGGTTTTGGATCCGGATGGGTTGATAACAGACCGAAACGGTTACAATATGATACTGCTTAGATTAACTGTGGATATGTATTGTGATCGTGCTCGGCTCAGGTGTGCGTTCAGTCTGCACACAAAACATTTCGGTCGCGAAACGTCTAATCAAATCGAATAAAACGGCGGGGATAGCATGTTTGATCCGTGTGCTATTGTTTTTCAACAATTGTAATGCCCTTTGTAACGTTTAACCACTTCGTTAAATACAGCTTGTTATAGGATATTGTGAACTGAACCTATTTTGCTGTGAATTTATATTTACTGCGAATAGTTTATTGTGTCTGGTCTTGGTCTGTCTGCACTAAATAAATCATTTGTATCAAGGGATTATTTAGTTTGTCTGTGTACTTTTTTACCTAACCACTAAAGGCCACTCCTTGCACTTCACACATTTGCCCTTTTAATTACTCCCTTACTGACATACTTTAACATGCAATGTGCGTGTGATAATAGTTTTAGCAGCCTGTTGCCATTCAGGTGAGACAATACCTAGTAAATCCTTTTTTTTTTTTTTCATGTTGGTGCGCCGCGAAGGTTTTTGGTCTCAGCAAAGTGTGCCGTGGCATTACAACGCTTGGGAACCACTGGCTTGGCTTGTTGGGCATCCAGGTATGCACTGAGATTACGATCGGCACGATGATTGTCGTTCTCAGGAGAATTGTGTTTCTTTGCTGATCACGTTCTCTGTCGCTTTTTACACAGTTCTTACAAGTGGCACATTGGGGATGAGGAGCAGAGCATGCTGACACGCATAGCTGTGGACTTCTGCATGGCATGGGCCACAGGTCATTCCAAGTATTTCAAGACGCCTGCAAATGTGTGGACACGTTGTGTTGGTCCAACCCTCACAGATTGTGCCAAGTCAAGTAGAGATGCATGTTGTGCTGTTCTAAAGTGACACGTCGTCAACGGCAAAAACATCTCTCAGAGTTCCTGGCTTGACTTGCCTCTGGAAGACAACACTTGCCCAGGCTGGATATTTGCCGAAAAAAGCAAAGAGGACCAGAAACCTTGCCTAGACGCAACTGCATATTTTATTGTCAACTGGAAGGCCATCCAGGCTTTTCACCATCATGGCCCTTGGTCAACAAGGCGCCCGAACAGGGAGTCGAACACTGGACCCTCAGATTAAAAGTCTGATGCTCTACCGGCTGAGCTACCCGGGCTTCAGTGAAGTGCTTCACAATGTGTTGGCTTCATGATTGTTCCAGACCGCTTTCTGGCCAGTTTAGAAAACTGGGCTCAGGGTGACAAGGGTCACATGCATATGAGATGTTTGGGCAATGCGAGTTCTCCACAACAAATCCGAATTTCCGGGGTTTTCTCCTTGTCCTCATGCAAATCCAATGGCTTGACATTTGGGAGCTCGTCCAAAACCGTTGTCAAACCATAATCACGCCTTCCTTCGAGCCGGAATTGAACCAGCGACCTAAGGATGCCCGCTGCCTGAAACCTACAGTCCTCCGCTCTACCAACTGAGCTATCGAAGGTAAACTTCTCACGGTCTTCGCCTGGCAGTCTCAGTGGCAGTGCAAAGCCAAGAAGCACCGTGGCTTGGCTCAGTGGTTTTCAACCCGTGTGCCGTGAGGACTACCCAATTGTGTCGTGAGATTTTTATCCCCTGAAAAATATTATGTCATTTTGTTTGGTCAACTTCATAAATCTTGTATCAAATCAAACTTATTCAAATGTGTGAAAATATTACATTTATACATCACCTGTAGAAAGCGTTTCATAACTGAAATGTTGTGTTTGCCGGACTGAACGCACACCTACACTGAGTTGCAGTGCTATCAGTTGTATCGTAAGGTACACTTATAAATTTCAATTTAAGAAGTGAATTTATAGTATCACCTTATCACGAATCCTGGAATCTTGTAGAACTCAATTTCTGTAATAATTGGACACAGACACCAATTCCAAAGATATAAATTGTTAAATTTATTCAAAAACAAAGACTAAATGTAGCACTACACTAATTATTCAAAAGGGAAAAGCTAATTAAAATTCAACTCTAGATCAACAAATCAAAGACAAATCACTTCCGTGACCAAATCAAAGACCATGGGATCGCATATGATAACACACAAATCGTTAAACAAAAAAGGTTATAAACACATTAACTACAATACCGGTTAGTAAGACGAAGGTGAGTCTCTCGTTAGTATTGTTAGTCAGACATTAAATAACTACGCAGGTTAGTATTTATGTCAGGTAACTTCTCGTTATATATATATATATCAGTCTCATTTACGTTTAGGTGCCGAGAAAGATCCTATCATTACTTGTTACCACAATTTCCCTTAACTGATTATTATTCAATGATCAAGGATAGGCAGGGCCACCAATAATCTAACGTCTATTGACTTGTGTCAATTTCAGACTAAACAGTTAAACAGGAATGAGAAGATATTTCTCGGGGTTGACAGATTTTATTTCTAAAATTATCAACAAAACAGTTTAATGTAACACACATTTATATTTAAGAAAACTAAATGATATTACACATTCTAGAGTTATGAATCACAGAATAACATTTCTAATTGATTTCTCAAATGTCATGAATCATGAACTCCAAACTGTTAAACTTATCTGAACTTCGTCGCAGAGAGGCCTCTCTGTCTTCGGGCTCAGATCACAGCACACGGCACATGGTCCGTGTGGTTTGGAACAAAGGCAGTGCGGTTCGGCTTTGTCCAAGAACTTCCACTCAGTCGATGCACCTGGATTTTGGGGTTTCGCGAAATTAGAGTCTTTTCCAAACAGATTTTCCACTGGTTTGAAGGCTCCAAGGTTGTGCACAAAATCTTCTTTGTAAGCAGGGTTCCACCGTAGTTACTTGAAGACAAAGTCTTTGAGGAAAGCAGGGCCCTGTTTGTTCCAAGGGTCAAGTTTCTTAAGACTCAAATAGCTATTTAAATGACTAAACACTTTCATATACATTCGACTTACTCAATTGTCCAGCTGTAAAACTCCACTGATCAGGTGGGCACAGGCGGACATGCACAGTCTGTGAAGTTCTTTCTTTAATAAAGTCCTTTAATAGAATTCTTCGTACGGCTCAATCTCCTTCTCCCAGTTTAACTCTTCTGTTGCCGGCAAAGACTTGGTTGGTTTCTGGTTCCGGTTCGGGCAACAGAGCTACAGCTTGAGCTGTGGCAGCGAGTTACTGGTTCAGGTGAGAGAGAAAGAGAGAGAGAGAGAGAGAGAGACTGTGCACTGTTCCTTATAGTCTGTCAGATCAATAGGTGATTGGTTCTTCAGTTCTTGAGATTGGATTTCGGTTTCAGCCCCCAGTGTCCTAATGGAGGGGGGCTTGATTTATGACTGATGTCAATCCATGCCATCTTTTGGAAATGCCGGTTGGCCCGGGTTCGTAGCTCTATGTCGGGATTTCGGCTCTCGTCCACTTCAAAGAGATTTTATCACCTACAGGCCCCTTTCTCCAGACATCTCATTGCAGGATTCAACTCGGATACAGAACGGACAACACACCGGATACCAGGACTTGGAAGACTTTCAACGGAATTACAAGGGTAGGAATTGGACTTATTTACTCTTGCTTTTAAACCCAAAACCGGAAAAAAGTCATCCTACCTATGTACGATATATTGATGCATTTTGTATGACTTTTCTTTTATCTGTATTACTCCTGTATATTTTTGTTTTAAAAGACTGTTTTATGCTCTGTTTTTAGGATATTTTAAGCACATCATACTGAGGTTTCTTAAAGAACAACAATAGCAGAGCCTTTGTTTTTACTAGCTGGAGCAATTTGTTAATGCTAACTACAACATTATTTTTTCCTTTTTTTAAAAACCATTAATAAATAAATTGTCATACTATATAGTATTGTATCCTATCTACAAACACTATGGACAGAACACAAATGGTTAAACATTTCTACAAAATTATACAGATTAGTCATCACCTAACAATAACAAATAGTGCTATTTATCAAGACAAATTACCAATAGCCTTCCAAAGACAAACTAAAATACTAGGACAGTACATCAAACCTGCTATCCCTACATTTGATACTTTAGAACTACTGACAGCTAACGCAATTAATTGGATGCACACAAATTTACAGATATTGCAAGTACATTATGAAAATGCATTAAACACATTACTAGAAGACATTCTACAATACAAAGGAACGAACTGGAAAGATAAACTGCACCAAGCTATGACATGGGCAAAACGAAATTATGGAAATAGATTAAAGCCAGAAATTCTACATAAAACCAAGCACCGAATTGAAATCCTCCTAACTAATCAAACACAAATCGCATCAACAAACGGATTAATAGACACACAGAATGTTAATTCACAACTATGTAATCAGTTTGCTTCTTTAGCCACACTAGAACCCAACCTATCTACACAGAGACCCAAAACTGCTAGATTCTACAGTAATGTGGTAGTTTCGGATTCACAAGGCATTCACTCGTCCCCTATAGAAGAAACTCCTATCCCTACAAGACTATCATATTCTAGTCCCTTGCTCCCACACAATATACCCAAACCAAGACCAACCATAATATCAACCCCAATAGAAGAAAACCCCAGCCTCCCTAGACTACCATATACTAACCCCTTACCTCCCCGAACCATAGCCAAACCTAGACAAACCACAATACCAGCCCAGATACACCACTCTACAACAAATATGATTCCACTGGACAGCCCCATAATAGACACAAGTAATATTGACGCAGATCAGGATAATACTGATGGAACAGATTCACAATTCGAAAACAATGATAGCCTCAATACAACACCACCTCATGAAAATACACGATATACGGTTCATAGACACCCAAACACAGAGAGAAAACTAACAGATTGGCATTTAACTACAACAAAACCGATAGTAATCATAGGGGATTCCAATTTGGATACCATAGGGCAACATAATAATTCACATATACAAATCGATAGCTACCCAGGAGCCAAATTTATACATGCTTCCAGTATTCTAGAACGCACAGCCCTCAATAAGGAAGTACAACATCTAATCCTTTCATTTGGAATCAATAACAGGGACCAAAAAGTAAAAGAAACCGCAATTAAGCAATTACAGAAAATGGTTCGAACAGCAGAAATAAAATTTCCTCGGGCACAGATACATATCCCTATGATCAACTTTTCAACTCATCTGGAGGAACATACACAAAACAACATTAGAGAAATAAACTCATACATAATGAACAATTACAATAATATCACGTCAATAGACCCAACAACATATAGAACTCTCTCCGATGACATCCACTGGACTACCCAAACAGCACAAACAATCCTATACCACTGGATAAGGCATTTAAACTTATAAATCCTGTGAGCACAAACATTTCAGTGAACAGGAACACTACAGAATTAATACAACAGGACACACCTAACATATTGAACTTATCCAGAATATTCAGATTAAATATGGAACAGAGGAATCTCTTAAACAAAGGGCTTTCCTTTGTCCCGACCCCCGACCTTATTTTTTCTACACAGCTTAAAGCAGACATACAAACATATCATCGTAGATTAAAATTAGCAGATTTCTTTAAGGATACACAACATTCACCTAGACCTTTTATTCCCAAATCAACTTGGGAACCAAAAAATAATCAAATGCATCCACATATAAGACAACTAATAACAACAGACCAAAATTACAGCTACAATATACAATACAATCAAGATAACCGCTTGGATAACCTAACACAGGGGGAAAGGAGAGCTTTACAACAATTACAAAAAAATAAGAACATTATTATAAAACCAGCGGATAAAGGGGGCAGAATAGTAATTATGGACAAAACACAATATCTAACAGAAGCATATAGACAACTAGACAATACAGAACATTATCAACAATTAACAGAACCCATTTACTTACAAAATCAAATATACATACGGGACATATTACAGACCCTTAGACATACACAATACATCAATAACAAACAGGAACAATATTTAAGAGGGACCAATG